>NC_069713.1:1191650-1194150 GCF_027358585.1 Pangasianodon hypophthalmus
TACATTTCACTAAATGTTATTATACGCTTTTCTCTTTCCATTATAATCACAACTGATTAAATAGCAGCATAAAATTTAAAAAAAAATATCAGTAAAGATCAAGATCAAGATATTTTACATGAATACATTCTGTATTTAGTGTTTTTATTTTTTATTTACTGAAATGATTTCTAAACATATATGCTAATGAATCAGAAAAAACCTAAAAGTACTGACACTTTCAGCCTCATCACTAAATCCAGAGTAAATAAACAGAATAAATCTAAAAGCCTCCATCCCGACAGGCTCCTCCCCCTTTCCCCTGGTGACTGGTACACTGCTGCTGTTTGGCCTGTATTTGCATATGGAACCTGATTGGCTCTTATATTTGATGACGCAGTAACACTCTCCTGTAACTCAGGTTTGTTTCTTAATAGAAGGATTTTCACACTTTGATCCTCTGAACTCTCACATTAAATCCTGAGAAAGTAAATGTAATTAATCCTAAAACATGTTTAATAGAGGTTTGTAAGACTGTAAGAGGAACTCGCTGAGCCCAGTGTGAGCAGTGAGACTGAAATCACACTCACCTGTGATGAACGTGAGGATGAATAAAAGCAGGACATGGTGAGGAACCCTGCAGGACTCCATGTCTGAGACACAACACCACCAGCAGCACTGCCCAGGTGAGAACAGGTGAGGAATTAACCAGGTACCTAAACACAATAAGTGCAGTGGGAAAGCTTAAGAACAAAGAACGACATGGAGAGTAGAGACAGGAACCTGACACACACACACACACACACACACACACACACACACACACACACACACACTCACACACCTAACACTGGAGCTGTGACGGCTAAGTGAGGGGCTAGTAATTACTAATATTGATTAATATTTATTTGTAGCTATCTACTTCATAAAACTTTGTAACCTCATTAACTAAGAATTACTACTACTAATAATAATGGTGGTAAGATATGATAAAAAAAAGTTATAATAAAAGAGTTTTTTTTTTGTATTTTTTAATTTATGCAACCATCAACAACATACATAATCACTAAGACAATACTACACGTGTACAAACAGAGGAAAAAACAGAAGGAACAAACATAAAATACTGTTTACATACAAATAAAAAACATACAGGAAATTCATGAACAAAATCAGGTATCAGCATCGATTCATCCCATTTCAGCTATAACTGATTCTGAAGATAACTTATGAAAGGCCACATAACAGCGAATGTGGAGCCAGAACCCCACAGATTCAGTCTTATTTTTCCAGACTTAAGAATTGTAGTACTTTTCTAGCCCACTGTTTAAAGGAAAGGGGGGAAGCCTGTTTCCATCTGAGCAGAACCAACTGCCTCACCAGCAGAGAATAAAAGATGCATAGCGGTTGATATCACTGTTTGAAAGAGTGGTCTTTTCACTGACAATACCAAAGATGGCTTTTAGAGGGTTTGGACTAACATTTTTACTAAATCTTAGAATAAGACTCAAAAATCAGTGACCAGAAAACAAACAGCCTGAGACAAACCCAAAACATATGGGCAAGTGTAGCAGGGGATTGAATGCATCTTGAGTTCGGTCAATACGAGGAGAATATATTTGCCCACCTGGCCTTAGATAAATGAAGTCTGTGTACCACTTTAAATTGCAAGAGACTGTGTCTGGCATAAATAGAAGACCCATGAACCCTATATTTAGCCTCATGCCACTCCTTGTCAGTCATGCAAAGTTTAAGATCTAGTTGCCAAGAGTCTCTGTGCATTATTAGGAGTGGACAATAATGATGCAGGTTTTATGTACAAACTGAAGATAGTACCTCTCTGAGCCGGGCTGACAGGAAATAACTGGTCAATTGTATTTGGTTCAGGAAGGAAAAGAAAAGAGGTGAAATTCTTGCGTATAAAATCATGCATCTGTAGATATCTGAAAAAATGAGTCTTTGGTATTTTGAACTGAGATTCTAATTGTGCAAATGATAGGAAGCTCCCATCAACAAATAGATCTTTGAATAATGAAATGACTTTTTCCTGCCATAGCAAGAATGCAAGGTCATTAAGAGGCTGGACAAATCCATAATTTCTGGCACCTGGTGCACAAACAGAACCTCTCTGCCATCCATAATATTTACGAATTTGGACCCAAATCTGAACAGAATTCCAGTCCACAGGACGTACTGAATGAGAGTCAAGACCGAGTGGTAAGGGTGAGAATAAAAGGGCTGGAAATGAAAAAGGAAGGCAAGCTGAGGATTCAATATGGACCCAATCCGGTAAATGATTAGAGTTATGTGAATCCTGCCAGTATGCTAAAGCTCTCAAACTGCAGGCCCAGTAATATAGTTGGAAATGTGGAAGAGCCATCCTCCCTAGTTCCTTGGGATTTCATAAAAAACACAAGCATATTCTGGGGAGTTTCTTATTCCAAAGAAAAGGTGATATTGTCTTATTTAAATAAACAACATAAGATTTTTTAATATTTATATATACTTTCCAGCCAAGGGG
>NC_069713.1:1196650-1329150 GCF_027358585.1 Pangasianodon hypophthalmus
CTCATGATCTTATTTGCATGTTGTTGTGGCTTCTGTAAACTGCAGGACTGATGTTATGGTTTAGATAGAAAAGGGGAGCTAAGATTAATTTATAGGTATAGAACAGATACTCATGCTTTTCTTCTGAGATACACTGACCAACCAAATTCTAAAACTCACCAACCCCATTCTAAAACTGTGTTCTGAGATGCTTTTCTGCTCACCGTGGTTGTAAAGAGTGGTTATTTGAGTTATTTGAGTGAATTATTTGAGTGGTTGTTTGAGCGTTCCTGTCACCTGAAATAATGAGCAGGTGTACAGGTGTTCCTAATAAATTGGTCAGTGAGTGGACTTTACAGTGCGTGGTCAGCGGTCTCAAAATTGGTTGTGGGTGTATGGGGTGGCCTGGGTGGGTGTTTAAAAAGTACAATGTTCATAAACAATATCTGTGATGAGGAGCTGCTTTGCATTCATTTTATATTTAAAGGGTCCCTGGCTGCAACATCTATTGCTTGAGGCATTTGTGTGCACTGTGTTTGGCTCGAGATTATTTTAGAGTTCTGAAATTATTTTTATAGATCTAGGTCTAGTTTCATATACAGTCAGATCCATAAGTATTTGGACAGTGACACAATTTTCATAATTTTGCTTCTGTACACCGCCACAAGGGATTTGAAATGAAGCAATCAAGATGTGATTGAAGTGTAGACTTTCAGCTTGGGGTTTAACAAAAATACTGCATTAACCATTTAGGAATTACGGCCATTTTTTAATGGAGTCCCTCCATTTTCACAGGCTCAAAAGTAACTGGACAAACTAAAATAATCATAAATGTTAGGATTATTTTTAATACTTAGATGCGAATCCTTTGCAGTCAGTGACGTCCATGGTTTCCAGATTTCAGGCAGTCACCAAATGCTGAGTTTCCTCCCTCCTTCCTTCCTGAAAGCGCTGAAACACCCACACACCACACAACCACACACTACACAACCACACACTACACAACCACACACCACACACAACCACACACACCCAAAGCACCTTAACTTTCTACAAAACGATTATTTTATATAGATCAGTAACAAAACAATCACACAACAATTCATAGTATCTGTGAGTATACAGGCTAAAAAATGGCAATATCGATCGAAGTTTAAAGAGATAATAATAATAATAATAATAATGAAAATAATAATAATAATAATATAGTTTCTTAAAAAAGGTTTTTTTGTAAATTTATTTTTACGCTACATAAGGCCAACCAGACCGCCGACCAGTCAACATCGCCGGAAATTCCTTCCAAACAACAACGCAACGAGGGAATCCCTGGCAACACAAACGCAAGTATAGTACCTCCAGATTCTCCTCGGAAGAAAAAGCAGCAATAAAACCTGAAGTGAAGTCCGTCACGTGACTGCGGTTAAGCCAGCCGTTCTTCCTGAAAGGCTTTTACGCACTTAATTTTAACTTAAAATTACTACTACTAATAATAATAATAATAAGCTATGATAATAGTTATAATAAATGTGTTTTTTTTTTAATCACAATATAATCATAAAGGTAAAGCGGCAGTAAAACCGGAAGTGAAGGCCGTCAGGAGCCATTTTGTTGTTTAGCCTGAGATAGCTAGCTCACTACATTAACGCTATTTTCTCTAGTAAATACACCACCGTTTGGCGTTTATTAGCAAAAACAATAAAAACACTAAACACTACTCAAAATAACAATCCGGTATTTCTGTACAACTATTTACAGAACTATTTACTGTCGGGTGAGTTATTTATTTATTTATTTATTTATTTATTTTCCATTTTACAGAAACTCTTCATGACGAGTTTATTAAAAGTGCAGCTCTGTATTAACACATAAACTCATCTCAGTCGCTTAAACTGTAATATTTATATAACATTTGTGTGTTATATCTGTAATTAACTCACCGTGTGAAGGTTAAACACGCGGTCTGATCCACTCCGCTCCGTGCTGCTGAAGCTTCACCTGCATGCTGAAGCTCCTCCTGCATGCTGAAGCTCCTCCTGCGTGCCGAAGCTCCTCCTGCGTGCCGAAGCTCCTCCTGCGTGCCGAAGCTCCTCCTGTGTGCTGAAGCTCCTCCTGTATGCTGAAGCTCCTCCTGCGTGCTGCGTGTCGGTACCGTTACTCCCGTCGTTCGTTCTGTTGTCAAGTGACGTGACAGCACTGGATAGAGAAATTAGTTAATTTACAACCTTCCTTACAAACGGGTGCATAGTAATCATCATTATTATTATTATTATTATTACTAAAACATAACACCACAGATCTTCAAGAAACAGTAACAAAAACAGAGTGACAGGAATGGACAGACCTTTTTTTATTTCTAGGAAAATGCTTATTACACATCTTTTGATAATTTTATGATAATTCCTAAATATGATGCAACATACAAAAAATATAGTTTTACGTTATAGTATTACTGACTGAGGTACTGATCCGGGAAGTGGTCACGTGACAAAAGAACTGTAACAGACTTTATTCGATTCTTATATTGCACTAATTGTGGATGTACTGGCGCTCGTGGGTTTCTGAGTTCTCTCTGGTGTGTGTTGGAGAATAAAAAGTTAAGAAGAGTTCGGATGTTCTCGTTTATTGTTTTCTTATCCATAAGTGTTCAGGCGAACCCTGCACGAACGCTCGGTCACACTGGTGGCAGCGGTTTTGTTTTATTTGCGTTTACGTGGTTCAGTGTTACTGCGGGTGTTTAACTAGTTAGTTTATAGTCGAAAGTTCTTAGTGGAGTTCGCACGTGTGGGTTCAACGTGACGCGGCCATCATGTGGTGTAAAGACGAGGATGATTTATATTCAAGACGGGACCGCGACAAGATTAACAGACATGTGAGAATTGAGTTACCGCCGCCGTTCTCCGGTGACGAGAAGCAGAGCTTTCTGTGTTGGGCACGGCAGTTCGAGGTCGCGGTCAGAGCACTCACAGAGGGACATGGTGCTGCGTCCTATAATTATGAACCGGCGCGGATTCTACCGACGCGGCTGAGCAACGCAGCATTTCTTTAGTGGGACAGCCTTCCTCATACTGTTCAGGCTGATTATACAGCGGCAAAAGAAAGACTCAGGGAGGCCTTTGGACAGCGGCAGTTTTTGGTTCGCTTCAGAGCCAGTCTATCAGCCCGCCCTCGTGCTCCGCGGGAAAGTTTGGAGGTGTATGCGGCGGAGATCAGCAGGCTAGTGGACGAGGCTTTTCCTGAATACGGCGACAGAGCCCAAAGGGAAGAAAAATTTCATCGTTTCCTTGCTGGTTTGGATCCGGTGCTCAGAGCTAAATGCCTTGAACAAGGAGCGACGGATTTGGAGGAGGCTGTGATAATTGCAGGTCGGTGTGAGAATGCTAGAGACGCAATAAAGTCTGATTACATGACTGGTAACGTTGCGGGAAGTAATAATGATGGAGGAGCTGTGGCTGCTGTTTATTCTGTGACTGATAATGGAGAACTTTATAGAGCTGTGGATCGACTGACAGAGGAAATGAGGGATATGAGAATGGAATTGAGGCGCTTGTGCGACGAAAACCAAAAACTGAAAGCCAGAGTGAGCCCTAGAGCAATGGACAAGTGGGATGGAGACCACTCTCAGTCTTATGGAATGTGCCAGTGTGTCTGCGGGGGTCGCGGATGCCAGTCACGTGTCTTTGATAGCACTCATAGAGGCCGCTCACCTGGGAGGAAACTGTTCCAGCACCGTGATGGGAGTACATCAGGTATGGATGTGCGTAGTTATGAAAACTCACACTCTCCTTTGTCTCCAGCGAGACGCAGCCCCAGCCCCGGTTCTCGCAGATGGAACAGCTATGTGGATGATTCAAGAAAGCGAGGAGTACGTTTCATGTCACCTAGCGGAGCGGAGCGCCGCTACCAGTCGGAAAACTGACTGTAGCTGATGTTGCGGCCCGAACACCAGCTATGTTGCCTATGGGCCTTCAGATTGACAATGTCGATGTCAGTAATTCTGTATCAAAAGGCAACGATGTAATTACGGACGCTGGCCAGGAGCTGTTAGTATCGTATGTGAAAGGGGTGATGGAAGGCGTGGAGGTTCAGATGTTAGTGGACTCTGGTTCTAGTGTGTCTCTTATGAGTGCAGATTTTCGTATGTCAATTCCTACGCTTCGCAATCGCCCACCGAGAAAAGACTATGTGTCAGCCCATGCAGTGAATGGACAAATGCTAGATACACTGGGCACCATCTCTGTAACATTCCAGCTGGGGACGGAGTCATGGCAGCATGTATTTCATGTGCTAAGAGAAACCACACAGACTGTGTTGCTCGGCTGGGACTTTCTGTTGAAAAATCACGCCTTACTGGACCTCAGTCGTGCTAAGCTACAACTGTGGGACATCACGGTTCCACTACTTACCAGCAAAGACTTTGTTCCAACGTGCTGCAATGTGTCACTGGCCACCACTATAAATCTGCCACCTCTCAGCGAGACAATGGTACCAGTTAAAGTATGTTTACCTAACGCAGCCCATGTAGCGAGTGACTTTGTTGGATACATAGAACCCAATGTGGCGGAGTCTTCCAGTCTACTAGTAGCTCACACAGTGGCTGGGGTTCACAAAGGACTGACAAAGCCTCGGATTTTGAATCCTACTGGACATGACATTTCATTGAAACAAGGGATGCACCCGGGTGAGTTATACTCAGTTGAGGATTCTGATGTTCACCTGTTTCATGCCCCGGTTGATGTAGCTGCAGTGACCTCTTCCACAGCTGCGCCTCCTATATCACTAGACGAGTCACCTATTTCTGATTTGGAGAAAGCTGCACTATCAGCATTGCTGTTGGAATTCAATGACATCTTCAGCTCTTCCAAACTGAATACTGGCAAGTGCAAGCTAGTGAAACATTATATCAGAACTGGTGAGCAGACTCCCATCAAGCAGCGTGCACATCGTACATCCCCTGAAAAACATGCCGAAATAGAAAGACAGGTGGCTGGCCTGCTTGCGGACGGTGTTATCGAGGAGAGCTGTAGTCCCTGGGCATCGCCAGTTGTTTTGGTGAGAAAGAAGTGCGGCACCTGGCGGTTTTGTGTGGATTATAGACGCCTAAACAGTGTGACTATTAAAGATTCTCATCTTCTGCCCCGAGTGGACGACACACTGGACGCGCTGGCAGGTGCTGCGTGGTTCAGCACATTAGATTTTTCTAATGGTTACTGGCAGGTGGAAGTTGCGGAGGAGGACCGTGAAAAGACGGCTTTTACGACAGGACAGGGCCTCTATCAGTGGCGATCTATGCCGATGGGCCTTTCCAACGCCCCTGCCACATTTCAAAGTTTGATGGAGCTGGTCCTCAGAGGGCTCCCGTGGCACATCTGCATGGTATACCTCGATGATATTTTGATTTACAATAAAACCTTTGAGGAACACCTGTCAAGCCTCAAAGAGGTGTTTTTGAGAATCCAATCCGCAGGGTTGAGACTGAACCCACGCAAATGCTATGTTGCCAGAGATCATGTAGTCTTCCTGGGCCATGTAGTTTCTTGAAAGGGTCTTCAGCCCGACCCAAAGAACACAGAGAAAGTTTTGAACTGGCCAGTTCCCCGTTCTCCTTCTGAGGTGAGAGCCTTTGTGGGACTGTGTTCTTATTGTAGAGGTTTCGTCAAGGACTTTTCAAAAATTGCTGCTCCATTGAACCAACTCATTGGTAAAAATGTGCCCTTTGTGTGGACCGCTGTGTGCGATCAATCATTTAACCACCTGAAAAATGTGTTGTCGTCTGTGCCTGTCGTGATATTGCCTGATTTCAGTGTGCCCTTTAAAATCTACACTGACGCCTCAAACCTGGCTGTCTGTGCAGTTCTCGCGCAGGACAGAGATGGGTGTGAACATGTGGTGGCATATGCCAGCCGGGCATTGAATTCCACACAAAAGCATTGGTCCACATTTGATCGTGAGTTGTGGGCTATCGTGTGGGCAGTAAGGGAATTCAAGCACTACATTGGACTTGCCTCATTTACCATTATTACAGACCATCGACCACTCTTAGCCCTTATGTCCATTGATGATGACCCAACAGGAAGAAGAGAGAGATGGATTCTGGAGCTTGATCCATTGAATTGGGTCGTTGTACACAAAGATGGACATCATCACAAAAACGTGGATGCGCTTTCTCGCCGCCCTGAGACACCTGACATGAGTACTGCAAGTGAATGTGGTGAGTTCTGATCAAACAGACACTGACATTCCATGTTCCTCTGAAGTCACTGATTCTGCAGGAGATGCGACTGCGCAGGACTCACTTAACAATTCAGACAGCGTGTCTCCCATTAATGCTTTGTCCCATAGTTTATCAGACATTAGAGCTATGCAGAATGTTGACCCGGACGTTAAGACTGCTTTCAGTTGGGTGGCACAATCCCTACGACCGTCCAGGAGGAAGTTACAAGGAGCCTCTCAGTGCTTGCGGAAGCTTTGGACTGAATTCAACCATCTTTCTATCATTGACGGACTGTTATGCCGCTCAGTTTGCTGCCCTCACGATTTCCCTCACGAGTAAACCTGTAGTCCAAATAGTTGTTCCCTCTGCTCTAAAATCGGACATTCTTTTGCAATTGCATGGTGCCCCAGCTTAGGCCCATTTCTCTTCAGAGTGTGTGTGGGAACGGGCGAGACAATTTTGTTACTGGCCTTCCATGTACAGGGACATCAAAGCATGGACATCAAAGCATGAGCAGTGCAAGGCATGTCAGACACGGCGCAGTCCTGTTCCAGCCCACCATGCGCCGATGGGTGGATCCCAGTCAGTGCGGCCATTTGAATGAGTGGCTATGGACATCTTAGAGCTGCCTGTGACTTCAAAAGGACCAGTACGTGCTGGTTGTCGAGGACTACTTCACTAAATTTGTAAATTTGTATCCCTTGCCTAATCAGTCGGCACAGACAGTAGCACATTGTCTGTTTGAGGATTATGTTCTACTTCATGGCGTTCCAGAGACTTTGCATTCGGACCAGGGTCGTCAGTTTGAGGCGGAGGTGGTTCAGACTCTCTGCCATCTTCTGGACATTAAAAAGACTCGCACCACGCCATACCATCCAAAATCAGATGGCATGGTTGAGCACTTTAATCGGACTCTGATTGATCAGCTGGCTAAGACACTTTTGACTTATGGGGGGGAATGGGACGATTATGTGAAGCATGTGGCATTTGCTTACAATACAACGACTCACTCCAGCACTCGTTTCACACCTTTCTTCTTGACCCACGGTCAGGAAGCACGGGTTCCCGCTGATGTACTGTTACCCACTCGTGCTCTTAACTCTCAGATGTCAGTGTCACATGCTGAATTTGTTTCCTCATTGCTGACTAAACTGAACCATGCCTTGAGCGGTGCACGGATGCACAGTGAGGCAGCTCACAACCGTCAAAAACTGTACCATGATGTTGGCTTGCGTCACCGGCCTTATGATGTAGGTGCCATGGTGTGGCTCCACATCCCGGTGGAGAGCCGCATGAAGCTGGCACCCCACTGGAAGGGATCTTATAAAATTGTGCAAGTCATGGGCAAGGGATCTTATAAAATTGTGCAAGTCATGTGGTGAACTGGGACTGACTTATCGGATTGTAAATCCTTTTGATGCTGGTGAGAGGGCACAGGTAGTGCATTATAATAGGGTGCAGCCATACACAGCCTGAATCATTTCCACTGGAGTCTGAAGTTTCTGGTGGAGCGGAGTGTGTGTCTCCCCGGAACGATCTGAGTACTTTGTCTGACTCGCAATGTTCAGTTAAGGAGTCTGAGCCAAGTGTTATTAAGACTGGGAGAGTTCGTAGACCTCCTGGCCATTTAAGGGGTTTTGTTCTGTATTGAAGTAACTGTTTGCCTGTGTGTATGGGAGAGTGCTAGTAGGATTTTGTTCTATTGCTGAGCCTGTTGTTTCTTTAGCAGGCTTGTTGCCATGTTACGAATGTGCTCTGTACTTTGTTTTGTGTCTTATTGTACACAGATGTTTATTGTTTCTGAATGTTGACCTTGTTATTCTGGCACCTAAACGGGGACGTTTATTTTGTGAGGGGGGGACGTATGTAACAGACTTTATTCGATTCTGTTATATTGCACTAATTGTGGATGTACTGGCGCTCGTTGTGTGTGTGTGTGTGTGTAATGTATTTTTCCGCTCGTGGCTTGCCGTAGATAGACAATGGGCATGCGCACTTTTGGCGCGCTAGAGTGTCACAGGTTTTTGGAGTTCTCTCTGGTGTGTGTTGGAGAATGAAAAGTTAAGAAGAGTTCGGATGTTCTCGTTTATTGTTTTCTTATCCATAAGTGTTTAGGCAAACCCTGCACGAACGCTCGGTCACAGAACGAACGACTCGAAAGACTCGAGAGATGAACTAATCAATTCTCTTTCCGGCTAAGACTGCACTGGTTAAGCTCATGGGGCTGTCACGTGATGAACGAACGACTCAGACCCGAAGACTTGTCAGATAAGAGGCGAGGTGAGCTAATCATAGACTAAAGATCCAGGTAAACAATGAATTAATGTTTTCTGTTTCTTATAGCATTATAGTTTTGTCTTGTTTGTAGTGTGATCAACGTTTGCGTAAGTAGTAGATGTGTTAGGGAAGTAACACGTAACATTTTAATTATATTTTGCTAAAATGAACAAAATGAACGAAATGACTCGAAAAAAGATTCGTTCATTTTGCTGAACGAGACTCAAAGGTCCGAGTCGGTGAAATGATCCGAACTTCCCATCACTAAGCAACACTCACTGTTCGCTCGCTTTATCAGGACCAACACAAAGCAGCTATTCTGAGTTCTGCGCATGCGCGTCATTTGGATCGTAACGGCCAACTGCCGCTTCACGCTGAGGTAAAGTTAAGCGAAAATATATATTTTGTTCGCCGCTTTAATACAGTGGTTTCACTGTGTAATGTTAAATATCATGTTAGAGTTGTAATGGTTTATATTTTGAAGCTTTTATTACGCTTCATAATTGTGTAATTTATCGTCGTGTTTGCATGGTAGCTCATCTGTCTCACACACACACACACACACACACACACTGTAAGCTTTACTGACTTTATTCTAAAGCCATTATTTGTGTGTTATTGTTTTGGAATTATATTTATATTTATATTTATATAATCAGTGACATTTATATGGATTAATATTTATAAGTTATTGTTTGGTATTTAAAACATTTTCTGATTTTAACTAGTAGCTAAATGGTCATGTGATCTTATATTAAATTAAAGCCATCATCAGATGCCAAAATCAGACTGTTTGCCGTTATCACACTGTCGCAAACATAAAACTGTACTCAGTGTTTCCCAAAATTCAGTTTATTCTGCTAAATGTTGAATTTTCCACACAGACACCAATCACACTGAATACGTACCTCTCACTGATACTGAGTAAATATGAAGATATTCATTAGTCTCCGTGTCTCGGACGATGTAAATTCCCCCATCAGTGAGCTTTACTCCTCTCAGTGTAAGAACTGTGTTAGTGAGTGATGTTCTCGGTGTGTATTCAGCTGTACAGTTTAGTGAGCTTCTATCCACAATGCAGATCTGTTCACCATGTGGATCTGCTGAATCTCCACCCTTATAGATCACCTCCACTCGCTCTGATATGTGCAAATCCAGCTGCAGATCTTCACCAGCGTTCATCTGAACTGATGATGTCATGGCTGAGGAGAAAAAACACTCCACATCTTAACCTAAATGTGATATAACACATTAAACCTAAATCAGTAAGAGTGTATAAGCTATAGAGCAGGTAAAGACACTTACTCTCGATGCTGAGACGCAGGTCATTAATGTCTTCACCATCACACTCACACGTGTATAAACCCCTCATACTGTAATCAGCTGCAGTGATGGTGAGGGTGAGATCTCCCTTCAGGTACTGATCATGGGACATTTTAAATCCCTCCTTTAGTGACCTGCAGGATGTCTGATCACACCGAGCCACTGCATCATCTCGGTTACTGAACAGAGTCCATTTGGCCTCACGAGAACATTTCCGTTCACAGGGCAGAGCAGCAGCCTGATTACACTTCACCTGTACAGTAGTGACAGCTGATACAGGTACTGAAAGAGAGAAGCAGATAAACAGAATAAAATATAAACCTATACATGCACACATGATTAAATTAAAATTAAAATGTGTATCTCTCACACATTAACAAACTAACAAAGTTAGTGAGTTCACTTTAAGCTGGTTAAATATGTCCTTTATAATTAACTCCTCAGGAGGAACGTGATCCAGGTATCTGGCCTCAGCTAACTAGTTTCTTCATGTAGATTTTAAGCAAGTTATGTAGGTTTATTAAAGCAATGTAAATTAGATATTTTAGCTAACTAGCAAGCTATATAGGTTTATATATAAATAAATATTTAATGTATATACGTCATCTCTCACTCAGGAGTCTATAATTCATGTTTTATATCATATATCTGTATATGTACATTTTAAACAATATTGCTGTTTTACATTTCACTAAATGTTATTATACGCGTTTCTCTTTCCATTATAATCACAACTGATTAAATAGCAGCATAAAATAAAAAGAAAAAAATATCAGTAAAGATCAAGATCAAGATATTTTACATGAATACACTGTGAAGTGTTTTTATTTTTTATTTACTGAAATGATTTCTAAACATATATGCTAACGAATGAGAAAAAAACCTAAAGGTACTGACACTTTCAGCCTCATCACTAAATCCAGAGTAAATAAACAGAATAAATCTAAAAGCCTCCATCCCGACAGGCTCCACCCCCTTTCCCCTGGTGACTGGTACACTGCTGCTGTTTGGCCTGTATTTGCATATGGAACCTGATTGGCTCTTATATTTGATGACGCAGTAACACTCTCCTGTAACTCAGGTTTGTTTCTTAATAGAAGGATTTTCACACTTTGATCCTCTGAACTCTCACATTAAATCCTGAGAAAGTAAATGTAATTAATCCTAAAACATGTTTAATAGAGGTTTGTAAGACTGTAAGAGGAACTCGCTGAGCCCAGTGTGAGCAGTGAGACTGAAATCACACTCACCTGTGATGAACGTGAGGATGAATAAAAGCAGGACCTGGTGAGGAACCCTGCAGGACTCCATGTCTGAGACACAACACCACCAGCAGCACTGCACAGGTGAGAACAGGTGAGGAATTAACCAGGTACCTAAACACAATAAGTGCAGTGGGAAAGCTTAAGAACAAAGAACGACATGGAGAGTAGAGACAGGAACCTGACACACCACACACACACTCATACCTAACACTGGAGCTGTGACGGCTAAGTGAGGAGCTAGTAATTACTAATTGATTGATTAATATTTATTTGTAGCTATCTACTTCATAAAACTTTGTAACCTCATCAACTGAAAACTACTACTACTACTAATAATAATAATAAGCTACGATCAAAGTTATAATTTAGGGAGAGCATTCATCTTAATTACAGCCTGGACTATTTTTCAACAGCTATCTTTGTTCAGGCTAAATGTGGAGCAAAATTAAGTTTAAATAACTCAGAAATATTTCTTGCTACAACCACACCAAGATATGTGACACTGTCTGGGGCTAATTTAAATGGATAAGCAGAAAAGGAAGATAGTTTTGCAGCTTGATTTATAGGAAATAGCTCACTCTTGGAAAGATTGACATTATATCCTGACATAGTGCTGAAACGCTCAAATACAGCCACAACATGAGGAAGAGAATTATGTGGATCTGAGATATACAGGAGCAGGTCATCTGCGTATAATGATAATTTACGCTCTCTGTCCCTCTAATAATTCCCTGAATAACTGATGTTGATCTCAGCAAAACAGCTAAAGGTTCAATCGCTACTGTGAAAAGTGGGGACACATGGGATAGCTCCACTTCGGAAGTGAAGTCCGTCACGTGACTGCGGTTAAGCCAGCCGTTCTTCCTGAAAGACTTTTACGCACTTAATTTTAACTTAAAATTACTACTACTACTAATAATAATAATAATACTAATAATAATAATAAGCTATGATAAAAGTTATAATAAATGTGTTTTTTTTTTTTAAATCACAATATAATCATAAAGCTAAAGCGGCAGTAAACCCGGAAGTGAAGGCCGTCAGGAGCCATTTTGTTGTTTAGCCTGAGATAGCTAGCTCACTACATTAACGCTATTTTCTCTAGTAAATACACCACCGTTTGGCGTTTATTAGCAAAAACAATAAAAACACTAAACACTACTCAAAATAACAATCCGGTATTTCTGTACAACTATTTACAGAACTATTTACTGTCGGGTGTTTTATTTATTTATTTATTTATTTATTTATTTATTTTCCACGGCGGCCATTTTACAGAAACTCTTCATGACGAGTTTATTAAAAGTGCAGCTCTGTATTAACACATAAACTCATCTCAGTCGCTTAAACTGTAATATTTATATAACATTTGTGTGTTATAATATCTGTAATTAACTCACCGTGTGAAGGTTAAACACTCGGTCTGATCCACTCCGCTCCGTGCCGCTGAAGCTCCATCTTTTACACTTTCAGTTTCGATTCAGAGCGAGTAAATCTCACGCATGCGCACTTCACTCTCACAGCTAGTGATCTGTAATAGCCTGCATCAGTCTTTTACAGGTTTTTTAAAGTTGTTTTTTCTCAGTCAGTTTTAGCGCTTATTCCTCTCCGCTGTTAATATTTTATTGAACTAGACACAAACTACATGAATTACAAATCGAGCTAACACATTTTTCCCCTTGTGGTGCATAAATATTCCCACCCTTTAGAAATGTTGGTCCAGTGATACATGATAAACAATGTGCATTATGAAATATAGGCATCCAGTAAAACAGCTGTGTTTAATTTTAAAAACTGTGAGAAACTGAGTTTAATCATACTTTTATTCAGTGTCCTACAAAATTAATGACACTGAAAATACGGAGACAAAAAAATAAATAAATAAACAAAATTTGTACCATTTTACAGTTTTAAAGCTTCAGTACAAATTTACCACTGTTGTTTCCATTCTCCATGAGTTTTTAATTGTTATAAAAATATTGATGATATCCGCAATATATCATAGAAAAGTATATTGTGACATCATTTATCACATTATTATGTCATACTGCACAGCCCTATATGACACACACACACACACACACACACACGTTAAGCTTTTGTCACAAAGGGGAAGGTCAGTATTTCAACATTTAGAGAGTAATCCTGCACTAAAGTAATGCCACACTTTGATTTCGTGTTGTAGCTCATGATCTTATTTGCATGTTGTTGTGGCTTCTGTAAACTGCAGGACTGATGTTATGGTTTAGATAGAAAAGGGGAGCTAAGATTAATTTATAGGTATAGAACAGATACTCATGCTTTTCTTCTGAGATACACTGACCAACCAAATTCTAAAACTCACCAACCCCATTCTAAAACTGTGTTCTGAGATGCTTTTCTGCTCACCGTGGTTGTAAAGAGTGGTTATTTGAGTTATTTGAGTGAATTATTTGAGTGGTTGTTTGAGCGTTCCTGTCACCTGAATTAATGAGCAGGTGTACAGGTGTTCCTAATAAATTGGTCAGTAAGTGGACTTTACAGTGCGTGGTCAGTGGTCTCAAAATTGGTTGTGGGTGTATGGGGTGGCCTGGGTGGGTGTTTAAAAAGTACAATGTTCATAAACAATATCTGTGATGAGGAGCTGCTTTGCATTCATTTTATATTTAAAGGGTCCCTGGCTGCAACATCTATTGCTTGAGGCATTTTTGTGCACTGTGTTTGGCTCGAGATTATTTTAGAGTTCTGAAATTATTTTTATAGATCTAGGTCTAGATTTGTATACAGTCAGATCCGTAAGTATTTGGACAGTGACACAATTTTTGTAATTTTGCTTCTGTACACCACCACAAGGGATTTGAAATGAAGCAATCAAGATGTGATTGAAGTGTAGACTTTCAGCTTGGGGTTTAACAAAAATACTGCATTAACCATTTAGGAATTACAGCCATTTTTTAATGGAGTCCCTCCATTTTCACAGGCTCAAAAGTAACTGGACAAACTAAAATAATCATAAATGTTAGGATTCTAAAATAATGCTGAAGACCTACCTCCACATGTTTGAGTGGCTCACCACCCATGAAGGATGGCATAAATGGGACTGGGCCCAAGCGCTTGCACCATTCCTCACTGGGGAGGCCCAGCTGGCCTACTACGCCCTTGCACCAGGGGCGACTGCTGATTATGACATCCTCAAAGAAGAAATCCTGGTGCAGTGTGGTCTCTCCTCCTCCAACACGGTGGCAGAGTTCCACAAGTGGACCTACAAGCCCAAAACCACCCCCAGAGCCCTGCTCTGCATCACGAAACACTAGCTGCAACCAGCTCACCACTACGAAAGTAGTTGAGAAGTCACCGTGGATTGGTTCCTGAGAACTCTGCCACCCAAAGAGTGCAAGAGATGATCAAAGCACTAGCGTGTACCCAGACGACAGCACCGAAGACACCGGTCCCCCACTGTGCTGCGCCGCGAGTCTACGACTGCCACGCTTCCAGAACGCCTCCCGACTCTGCACCACCATTCCCCATCACAACTCCACTAAATAAATAAATAAATACATGTTTGTTTGCACTAACCCTGCCTGTTCTGAGTCTGTGTTCTGCTTGCTGCAGCTGCGAGTTGCTATTACACACACACATACATATATTAATCCAAGAGCTTAATTACTCACCAAGAGTTTAAATAAGTTCCAGGAAAATATATTCTTATATGTATATATATATATAATGTACATTTGCAATGTCAGAGGCAATGGTGGCAAGAAAAGACTCTCTGAAATGACATGAGGAAGAAACCTTGAGAGGAACCAGACTGAGAGGAAACACCTCCTCACTGCTCATCCACAGCTGCATACTATAAAGTCAAAAAGTACTGAGTGTGTGTAAAACTGCTAAAGTTACTTGACATGAGCATGTATGCTACGACTTCCTATTGGGCTGCTGCTGTTGTCAAAATTAGCGTCCAGGGATGTAGGAAGTCAACACAAAGAATAAATTAATGAAAAAGAAATTAAAGATGTTTTTAGAATCGGGGAGGCTGTCTGTTACTAAAGGAATGAGATGTGTGGAGTAATGAATCAAACAGAAACCGAAAATGCTTATCAGAAAAACTTTAGTGAGGAATTATGTCCATCAAAACACTCGACGGCTTTTCATATTTACAGTGATGACAGAAACGTCAAAGAGTAAGGGAGATGATATTTACAAATTATATACATTAAAAAAAACCTCAACAATGTGAGACATGAGCGGAGCTGAAAGCAAAGAAATTAATAAAACAAAACACTTACTAACTCCAACCAATTCAACGCTAATCTAAACAAAGAAAAAGAAAACAAAACAAAACTTCGGCGTAAACGCCAACTAACTACTCTCACTAACAAAACATAAATACAAGCATTAGCTCCCGCTCCTATCCTAGTGTTTTTATACAAGCGATATTCTACATGTTGCTTTGTGTAGGTCACGTGACATACTAACCTCCTCTCAACACTATGAGTCAAGAGATAAATCCAACCATCAACTCTTAAAGAGAGAAAGGGAATCAGATCACAGCACAATCGGGCAAACAGCCAGAGTCAAACCAGAGGCGAGTAAATACAACATGTAGAGTAAAGGGAGCGATCAGAAATAACTCAAGATAAACTAACAAATCATAATTGCACCAGAAACTCGAAAAGGATGGACAGCGTGACAAACAAGCGAGAACTATCAGCAAAGGAGAAACACACTCTCCCGTCTTACGTCATTTCCGAGTCCTTATAGTAGACTGGGGGTGCCTGATTGGTTCAGAGATGGGTGTCGTCATCACGTTGACAGGGAAGATCGACCGGTCGGTTGTCCAATCACAGGATCTAAAAGTGGTAACAGTCAAAACAAGGCAGATAGAAAAAGACAAACCTCCCACAATATTACGGGACGTAACAGTGCACAGGGGCATTGTCATGCTGGAACAGGTTTGGGCCTCTTACTTCCAGTGAAGGGAAACTGTAATGCTACAATACACAAAGACATTCTATACAATTGTGTATTTCCCAAGTTTGGGGATGAACCACATATGGGTGTGATGGTGTGATTAGATAACTGCATAAATGTGCACTTGTACAGGTGTTCCTAATAAAGTGGACAGTGAGGGTAAAGTGATAATTAAAAAAATTAGGGTGGTCAAGGCTTGGCGTCGCAGAAAATTCATAATGTCCATTTGGGGTCGTTTGCCAAAAAAATGTTTGAACCCCTGAACTACAGCCTAAGAAGGAAGGTGCTAATGTCACGTGACTACCTAAAGCAAGAGTCGTGACTAAGGCCAGTTCTGAAACCTGAATTCAAATTCCAACTGCAAATAAATACAGCTTACAAAACTATATCAAAGTTATGAGTTTAACTTTTACAAATAAGAAGTAAATAATGAATTAATCGCAAAGCTTTTTTTCTGTGTCAGTAATCTCTCATAACGCCAGTTTACACTTCATTTCTTTCTTTCAGTTTATACAGATCTACGAAACTAAATATTTAGTCATATATAAAGTAATATTTATGTTTATCAGACTGTTCCTAACATTTGTAAAACGTATTGTATTACCTAGATTATGTGTGTAAGCACCAGATAGCAAAGAGAGGTGGATTCATGTGTATGTTCAGTTGTACAGGTCAGTATCAGTCATCAGTTAGTTTCCAATGTTGAAGCAACACTCACTGTTCGCTCGCTTTATCAGGACCAACACAAAGCAGCTATTCTGAGTTCTGCGCATGCGCGTCATTTGGATCGTAACGGCCAACTGCCGCTTCACGCTGAGGTAAAGTTAAGCGAAAATATATATTTTGTTCGCCGCTTTAATACAGTGGTTTCACTGTGTAATGTTAAATATCATGTTAGAGTTGTAATGGTTTATATTTTGAAGCTTTTATAACGCTTCATAATTGTGTAATTTATCGTCGTGTTTGTGCGCGTGAGCTAAAGCAGCAGCTAACTCTGAGGTAAACTTTACAACCGTTTTAGTTATTTAAACTGGCAACTTCAGCACGATAAACTTGACATTTATCACTTTCTAACTGTATTATTTGTTAGACTTTAAGGCAGTGAGGTGATTTCGAGTGGAAATGAGGCACAGAACTCTGTTAAAGCCTTCCTCAGAAGCTCCATGACGAGGCTGCAATGGTGTTTGGGTGTAGCAGCCTTTAGAACGGGGGGGTTTCATGTCCCGCTCACATTTACAGCAATAATCATTTCATTTTAACAACTTTATTCTGATTAATCGCAGTGTAGCCGTTCGCGTAACACGAAGGCTTTAAGACCCTGCAGAAGCCTCTGCCAGCTGGTTGCTTCCTCAGCGGACGGAACTAATGCGCAAGCTGCAATCCCATTGGCTAGCGCTCACCGGCTGCGCTTTGATTTCAGCAAATCAGTTCGGGCGAACGCGCACAACGTGATGAATATTTATGAGCCCAGCAGCCTATCAGGCGTTAGCGCGCCACTCTTTGCTCTCTAACAGATTCAGGGATAACTATTCTAACTAGCTGTTATCTAACGATAAACATTAACTAAAGCTGGCTACATAAAATACCACTAATGACTAGATTCATGAGAGGTCAGCTGATGCGTTAACACGTCACAGAAATGCAGTGATGTCATCAGCTTCCCAGCGAGTGTGTTTTGGGAAACAGTGAAATGACAGCAGCAGGAGCTTATGGCAGCGTCGCAGCTCTCTACTTCAGCGGCGCTGGCGTGACAGACACTGACCTGCTGACAGCAGGTGATCTACCTGAGGGAGGACCTGAGCCACACCAGAAGTCGTCTTTGACGATCGTAAGTTAATGTTCATCAATAGATGAAAATATTTTATAAAACTTTTAGTATGTTTTTAATCTCAGACCTCATTATTGTTAGTCTTTTTCTTTTCCACAGAAACACGGAGTGACCAATAATGTCTCAAGCACCATCACCCTCCAATAATTCTCTAAGTTCTGTTTACTGTGAAAAATATGCGTTTTCATTCGTGTTGGAATCGACCCGTACGACTGACTTTCATCTGTGGAGCACAGAATGTGTTATTAATAGGATCAGCTGTTATTTCTGTATAATTCTAGAGGTTACGTGTGTAAGACTTGACATTTTTATAAATGAGCCGCTGAAATACAGTTTCACTGTGTAACTGATGTCTTTTTCTTTTAGGGAGGAACTCCTCAGCAGAGCCACAGCACAGCACTGAATGCTAAAGGCTTTCCCATGTAGAACACTGATTACAATTTTACACCTTTGTAAGCTTTTGTATCTCAGCAGAGAGGATTTGTAAATGCGTGGATGAAACCTACATGGTGAGGAATAACACCATCAGAACAGATCTCAGTGGAAATAAGACAAACATGTTGCCTGTGCACTTACTGATGCACATGAATTAGCCTACTGTTGAAGCAAAATGACTTAAAATATTTTCACACGTTACAGGCGAAGTAATATATTTACTTTTTCTTCTTTAAAATGTTGCTATATTTATATTTTACATCATTTCTCTTTTATGAAAATTACATGTAATCCCAAAATGCCATGTTTTATTCAGAGCCTTTGTTGGAGTTTACAGGTATCATAGAGGTGCAGTTATGGGAACGCTCCTGCTACAAGATGAGATGCTCTGGAATCGGTTTCACTGTTTCTGAACTGTAGGATTTTTATTGCAGGTTTTCTGGGAGCCCCAGTTAAAGACATCGAGAACTTACAGATGTTGGCCTTAACGTGTCAGCGTGGATAGACGTCTATTCCAGTCCTGTCTACACCACACCAGACTTCTCTCTGCATTGTGTAGATGGCTGACTACCACCAAGTTCTCTTCAGGTGTATTGAAACATAACAAAGGGACCAACTGAATACTGCAAGAGCAAAGAACTTGCCTTACTTCAGAAATAAATGTTAACTGCAAAGGAAAATAATTTATCCACTATATTTCTCTGTGCTCTGTTTTCAAGGGTAACATTTATTTATAAAGTGTTTACTGTGTAAGGTATAGTTTAAAAATCCTGTGATCTACTGACACTAATGTTGTTCCACACCTGTATGTGTTTCTTTTGTGGAACACCATTCCTCACCTTTCATGTATTTTATAGAAGAAAGAGGCAGTGATAGTGAATGGTGACTGAGGCTCTTAACGTTCTGCCTTACATCTCCATATAAAAGTCAGACAGGTTTGGAACAAAATAAGAGTGTGTATATTATGACAAGTTTCATTTTGGGGTAAACTATCTCTTTTAATTTGTAACTTTGAGACTAGTGATATTAGCGTATAATTTATTTTTATTAATCTATTTGTGAATGCATGGGTGTGAAGGCATTTTTTTATATTTGGCTATTTAGTCTTAAGATTTATATACTACAAAAATTTATTCTAAAGATGTATTTGTAAAACAGTGAGTAACTATCTGGGTTTATACATATTTTCTGATCTAGTTACCGTAATAAAGTAAACAAAATAGTTGCAGTGTTGTTATGTAGCAATATCCATGCACGCAGAGGCGTATCTACAGAGCAGGCAAGGCCAGCAATTACCTGCTGCCCCACATTCTGAGAGGCCCCTGAGGGCTGATCTTTTAAATCATCAGAAATTTTCATCTTAAAATAATGTGCAGCAACATCTCAGCAATTCCCTTAAGGGGCGCTGTCTCGTTTGTGACTTGTTTATGCTTCTGCGCCACCCCTTCACACTCGAGTCGCACGAGCTTTAACTCCTGAAGATGAAGAGGACATACTGTACCTATCTGGCAGCCAGAAGCGCAAGAGAAAACAAGAAGAGGAGGAAAAGAGGAAACAGGACAGCGGTAAGTGATGGAGATAATGAGGAATGAATTAAGGATAAATAAAGGCAAACAAACCCACATCTTGTTGTCCAGTTTCAGTTTTAGTTCACCTTATTATTTGCAAGCTGCATTACTGGTGCTAGTTAGCTAGGGTTAGCATGTTTTGAGTAGAGTTAGCAGTTCTTAATGTGGGCTGAAATGCAATAGATGTTACCTGGAATGATGCGCAGGACACCGGCGGCGCTGCTTGGAAAGTATCAATGCTGTACTGTGTCTCTTGCTCCTGTGGATCAATACTGTACGTTAGTGAATATGTTAGTTAATATTAGTTAACATGACATTAAACCTAATTTACATGAAGACAGATCATCGTTCATTTAAAAATCCAGTTTAAAACCAACAACACACCGAGGTGCTACTAAAATCACAACTGCTTACCTGTTCTTCAGGTGACAATGGAGTAATGTCCTATTTCCCTTCTCTTTGTGTTTTCTTCAAACTTCAGAGCAAAGGAGACAAAACAAACATCTGCCGAACACGAACCTGCTGCTGAACCTGCAGTCAAAAGCAACCAGAACTTCAACCAGCAACAAAACCCCCACAATCCTAAACTACAGCGATATACGACGACGCAAAATAGAAAATAATTCGGCAACAAACCACCACAATCCTAAACTACAGCGAAATACGACGACGCAAAATAGAAAATAATTCGGCAACAAACCACCACAATCCTAAACTACAGCGATGCACGGCGACGCAAAATAGAAACTAATTCGGCAACAAACCCCCACAGTCCTAAACTACAGCGATACGCGACGACGCAAAATAGAAACTAATTCGGCAACAAACCCCCACAGTCCTAAACTACAGCGATACGCGACGACGCAAAATAGAAACTAATTCGGCAACAAACCCCCACAGTCCTAAACTACAGCGATACGCGACGACGCAAAATAGAAACTAATTCGGCAACAAACCCCCACAGTCCTAAACTACAGCGATACGCGACGACGCAAAATAGAAACTAATTCGGCAACAAACCCCCACAGTCCTAAACTACAGCGATACACGACGACGCAAAATAGAAAATAATTCAGCAACAAACCCCCACAGTCCTAAACTACAGCGATACGCGACGACGCAAAATAGAAAATAATTCGGCAACAAACCCCCACAATCCTAAACCTTTTGACTCCTTTCACCAAAATGACTCATTCAGGCCAGTAGGGGTCAGTGTTGTCTTTAATTTACCTGCTGCTGAGGTCTTTATTCTGGAGTTCAGTAGATAAACACGACTACACTGAGGAGAGACATGTAGCTACTGTAAATGGCAATAAAGCCAACTGTTAAAGTGTTATTTAAATACAGAGAGACATATAATTAAATTAAAAAAACATTATTATGAGTGATTACTGAAAAGTATTAAACATTCTGTATCACTTTATTAAAGAGTCTGGGCTGATGCTGAAACGTGTTCTTTTGCATTAGTGAATACAGAGACATATTTGATTAAATAAATAACAAATAATAAGCCATGAAGAAAGAGAATATTTATATGGAACAAGAAGTGATGAAGAAGTGATATTAATATCTGAAAGGAATAAACTGTAAGACTGGCAGCTGAAGTCACTGGAGTCTGAACCACAGATCTGTGAGAATGAAATGCGCATGCGTGAGTTTTTGACACTCTTTTGATACAAGAGTTCAGCATGAACAGTACAATATGCGATTTGAGGTTGAAATGAAAACAGTTGAAAATAGGCCAGTTTATGATTTTGATGCGCACACACATACACAGCCCTCCACATAAATCGCGTTTACACAATTTAAAGATTCAAATTGTGTTCAACTGAATTCACCCAAACTGTGATCAGTTAGTTCCAAAAGCCTTTATTATTACATTACCATTGTCAGGCAGTAGAGGACGCTCATGCACAGTGTCTTCAGTGTTTTCTTACCATTTTCCTGGAAGGCCCCCAACACTGCATGGTGGATGTCTACCGCATCTTAAACACCCATTTCAGGACTTGAAGCAATTTCCTAGTAATCTGACGAGTTGAATCAGGTCTGTTAGATTAGGGAATGTGGAGTGATGGATCCAACCACTTTCACTTTCAAACAGCATTCACAAGTGTGTTTAAGCACATTATCAAGATCACACACAGATATCATCTGACAAATGTTTGCAAACCTACATGTGCTGAATCATGTTGTGCTTAATCTGTATTTATTTACACATGACAATTTTACAGTACAGTCATAAATTTACCAAATACTACCCCGTCTCTGAAAGGAACAGTGGGGACCAAACATTGCATAATGTCCATCTGTACAATATGCTATAAGGGCTCTGAATAGTGGCCAAACTGTTATGTCACACGAATGGAGTGACAAAACACTCCTGTACTCAGCTCACTGGAAAAAACAATAGGCAGTCAGGTAAGACTGTATACAAATATGCAATGGTAAATAACGAAAAATCTTTCAGAAGCATTGTTGGGCCATAATCTACTATTTCAATTATACAATGGGCAAAGAGTTTTATTAAAATAGGAACAACAATAGAAAAAAAAAACAACACAGTTGGAGTACAATGGAGTGAGAGGGGAGAACTGCAGTTTGGAGCCTGAATGTGATGGTGAAATAGCTCCAGCTTCACGCACACAGTATTTCTGCAAGAGCTGGCAACAAAACACTTCATTAGAAATAATGTCATTGACCTCCTGGGGGGAATAAAAAAAAAGGACACCCAGAGCTCCCCATCAAAAGCAATAACATTGCTGAAAACTCCAATATACAAAACAGTGGTAGTCAGAGATGGAGTCAGGGACGTCAGTCATGGAATGTGTCTTAAATTAAGAGAGCCTTGGTGAGCAGCTGCAGCACTATCCAATGGAGATAAATAATCAGCTGCATACTGGAAACGTTTAAATGCTGGTTTCACTTGGCTGCTATTTAGATATTAAAAGTAAAGGCTGAGATTTCCTTGAGTCGCCAATGTTTTTCAGCAGGAGTGCTGTTGTGTGTGTCTCCATGGTTTAAGCATGCTGGTGGAGGAATAGTCTGAAATGTTGATGGCAGACGCGTTGACGTGTCTGGAGCAGTCAAATGGGGTATCTATGTATAGATATCTATGGGAATAACTAGTAGCCAATTAGCTTGACTTGTAACCCATTTTGCTGTGGACATTCTGCTAAGAGAGGCAGGTTGTTCTACCTTTTCAGGCATCTTGCTTCTCCCTTGTGCGCACACACTCACGAATAGCCTTTGTTGGACTGCTGTACGGAGACGTCACTGCGTATGTGGTGCGGTTCCTTTCACTTCATACCAGCCCCATTCAACTGCACACCACTGCTGAATGTATATAGGGGAAACACTGCTTTGTGCCATTCACCTGCCACCCTCTAACACTGATACTTGGACCTTCCAAACCAGCCAAATGTGTTGAGGAAATCCTTAACAGATGAACACCAGCAAAAATAATGGTACATCAAAAAAAAAAAAAAAAATCAGTAAACAATAGGGCTGCAATGGTACGTGTATCCGTACCAAACTGAATGGATACAGGTACACACAAGGACACGAATGACTACATGTATGGGCATGCGAGAAACCATAAACAAACAAGCGCTCCTCACATGACAGGTGAAAGGCTACTGACCTGTGTTAGTTTGTGGTGTACACTGGCAGGACTTTGCTGAAGGGAATCCTGACCAACCAGTTATATGATCCTTTCATGGCATTCAGTGTTGCTGAGGTGAAGCACTTTTCCAATATGCATGTCACTAGAAAGGAAGATGGGGAAACAGGTAAGATGTTTACAATCTCATACATTATATATCTCATACTTGACACGGCCAGTGTAATATCTTTAGGTAAGACAAATAAAACAAGACTACTACAATTATATAACAGGGCAAACATGAGTCTTTCGGACCCTTTGCACTTCCACAATCATAATTTCTTTTTTTTAATGTCATGGATGACTAAAAAGTAATAGAACACACAAAATTTCAGCAATAAGTTGACCCAATGTTTTTTTCAACTGCACACCAAAAACTAATACTGAATCAACAGCTTTATTCAACAACAAACAATATACACACATCTAATAAACATAATAAACATATGGATGCCCCAAGTACCTGGCAAAAAAAAAACAAAAAAACAAAACTAGTCAAAACTGCTAGTGAAGTTTCTAATACAGTTGCTGAGGAAGTGACTGATAAAGTGATAATTTTTCTCTCTTCTGACTGTTGTAATCCATCCCTCTATATTTTCTCCCTCTGTCAGAAAGTTGTGGAAACACCATAGTGGTTTTTTCTTTTCTTTTTTCTATTTTCGGTTACTCAATAACAACAGCCGACTGGATCGGTTACTCAATGACAACAGCCGACTGGATCGGTTACCCAGTGACAACAGCCGACTGGATCGGTTACCCAGTGACAACAGCCGACTGGATCGGTTACCCAGTGACAACAGCCGACTGGATCGGTTACCCAGTGACAACAGCCGACTGGATCGGTTACTCAATGACAACAGCCGACTGGATCGGTTACCCAGTGACAACAGCCGACTGGATCGGTTACTCAGTGACAACAGCCGACTGGATCGGTTACTCAGTGACAACAGCCGACTGGATCGGTTACTCAATGACAACAGCCGACTGGATCGGTTACTCAGTGACAACAGCCGACTGGATCGGTTACCCAGTGACAACAGCCGACTGGATCGGTTACTCAGTGACAACAGCCGACTGGATCGGTTACCCAGTGACAACAGCCGACTGGATCGGTTACCCAGTGACAACAGCCGACTGGATCGGTTACTCAGTGACAACAGCCGACTGGATCGGTTACTCAATGACAACAGCCGACTGGATCGGTTACTCAATGACAACAGCCGACTGGATCGGTTACCCAGTGACAACAGCCGACTGGATCGGTTACTCAGTGACAACAGCCGACTGGATCGGTTACCCAGTGACAACAGCCGACTGGATCGGTTACCCAGTGACAAAAGCCGACTGGATCGGTTACCCAGTGACAACAGCCGACTGGATCGGTTACCCAGTGACAACAGCCGACTGGATCGGTTACCCAGTGACAACAGCCGACTGGATCGGTTACCCAGTGACAACAGCCGACTGGATCGGTTACCCAGTGACAACAGCCGACTGGATCGGTTACCCAGTGACAACAGCCGACTGGATCGGTTACCCAGTGACAACAGCCGACTGGATCGGTTACCCAGTGACAACAGTCGACTGGATCGGTTACTCAGTGACAACAGCCGACTGGATCGGTTACCCAGTGACAACAGCCGACTGGATCGGTTACCCAGTGACAACAGCTGACTGGAACTCTATTGTGTATTTTTTGACAATAGTTTGTTTTTAGTATTTAGTGTGTAGTTCGATTAGCAGTTCAGTAATTAACTTTAATTTGTCAATATTTGTGATGATTAGGGTTGTATTCGTGGAAAAATCTAAGTTACGTTGGGTGATGTTTAATTTTCCATTATCTAAATCATACTTGAAATTCTGTAAATGTTTGACGTGCCATTTCCTACAACTGGTACTGGCTGCCATAGTAACAGGGGTGGCGCAACTAGTGTTCTACTTTTGACAACAAATCAGTTTTCTTGCCACTAAAAGTAAACATTGTGGAGGGAGAGCATTTGTATACAAAATCCACCCGTGTATATATGCACCATAGTGCACCAGATGAAGGAGAAGCAGTGTGTGCTCTTTGCCGTTGCAGCCATCCATTGCACTAGATGCGCATGTCGCATGGTGGGCTGGAGTCTTTTTCCCTTCTTTTGGTTTATTGGCGAATCGCACACTAAATGCATATTGCCACCTGTCAGCAAAGTGAACGAATCTTTATTCAAGTCTTTATTCGTTCATTTCATTCATTTGAATACAATTCAATTAATAAAGTAAAATTTTCAATAGACAACGTCTACTTACGCAAACTCATATATTTCGAATAAGGAAAATGTTAATCTAGCCAAGGACAAATTCTGAGAAACAGAAATGATGAGTTCACCACTCAGCTGGGTTTCTGGTCCGAGTCGTCCATTGTTTTGTCACGTGACAGCCGCGTGCTCTATGTACAGGAATGATGAGTTGACCACGCCCCCGCTTCCACATACACGTTATAAAACACACTGAAAATAGAGTAGTGGTTTATGTTATCTGTACAATAGCATCATGAGACATCTCCATGTCTGGTGCTAACAGATGAAATGTGTCAACATCTCTACCCTCACAAACACATACATTTAAGTAGGACTAGGACCAGGAACCAATGGTTCTTATTATTAACTTTGTTATATACTAGTAAAATAAAAACCTTACTAAATGAGAAACCGCTAATAGCTATAATTTTAAATAATACCAATCTTATTACTTTGAATACAGTACAATAATAACATATGAACATTCTAGGGGTAATGATACCAATTGCCTTTTAATAATAATAATAATAATAATAATAATAATAATAAAAAAAAAAGTCATCAACTTATCAGGAGAGGGTCCATGACCTTTTTATATGTTCAACAAGAATGTGTCTACATACCTTTGGCTATATAGTCTATTATCTTTATAATTAATATTGCAAAATATTTGCAAACAACATTTTTTATGAAATCCAATATTAAAATGGATTCATGATCCAGGAGGGAACGCTACACAAGGCAGTGGAAATGTGACCTTCTTAGAGGAGCTGGAAGCTCATCACACTGCTGAGGAACCAGGACTGAAGCAGATCCCAGAGAAGGACAGATGATATTCCAGAGTTGGAGTGCAGGTGTGGAGATCTAAACCAGGCTTCTTACATGATGTGGTGCTCAGTGAAATCTTCTCCAAAGGTAATATATGACAGGAGAAGCCTATAGAATTATCTGATGAGGATATGTAACAGATAAAGGGATTAAAAAAAAAAGACTTGCAGTAGTCAGGTCTAGAACTGACAAACAGTATGAGGGAGGATTCCAGCAGATTCTGTAGTCAGGTCATATTCTTTTGGTGTTGTGAAGAACAAAGGGATGGAGAAATCATTTATTCCCGTCTTCCTATCTGAGTTTAGCTCTCTCCTTGCTCCAGAATCATGCTGCATGAAGTTATAAATCTCTTCTCTCTGTTACTCCATTCTTATGTTTGAGCTTCGTTCTCTTCCTGCTCCAACATCATTCGGTTCTCTCGTAGGTTAGTCGTTGCTGAGGTACCATTCCAGATCTGATGTCTTCCTGCTCCACTGCTGCTCCTCTGTACAAGTTAATATGGCTGAAACGTATAAAAAATCATTGAAGTGCACATTATTAAATACTAATCACCAACTTCAAAACCTACACTCAATAAATTCATCACATCTCCTGAAAGGCTGAGGAATAAAATTAAGATGAATTCAGTTGAAAGTCTTTATTTATAAAGAGACTGTAGAGGATTTGCTTCTCAGAGTGAGACTGGAGGAATTCAGTTTTAAAGAGTCAGAGCATCGTATGTAATGCTGAGTGTTCAGATAAATATTTAAAACTATTAATAATCTGATGTTTAAACAGTTAACTGTTCTCTCTCAGTGATCATGTGAGATTACTGAATTAAACGTGGAACTATTCTGACAGTAAAAGTGTAATTTATAGGTGATAATTCTATTTATTTTGTGGAAGTGTGCATGCAGTGACTGAGTGGCGTCTAATCAGGGTGATGTGGATTTTATTCTGGTTACAGCACGCAGTCATGTGATCTCTGATGTCATGGAGCTGCATGTCACTGGTACTTACTTCATCTCTTTGGTAGAACTGAAGTCGTTTCCTCTGGTACAGGATCATCACAGGCAGCGCAACAACAAGCAGCAGCAGCAGCGGTGGCAGCAGCAGCACTGTCGAGAAACTCACTCTACCTGTCTCTACACACACACACACACACACTCACTGTTAGCTTTACTGACTTTATCCTACACAGTATATATTATACTATTAGCACTGTTACACACTGCAAGTTTCAGAGCGAACATATGGAATTATATTTATATTTACAGGTTTCTATAATCACTGACATTTATATGGATTTATATTTATAAGTTATTGTTTGATATTTAAAACATTTTCTGAGTTTTAACTAGTAGCTAAATGGTCATGTGATCTTATATTAAATTAAAGCCATCATCAGATGCCAAAATCAGACTGTTTGCCGTTATCACACTGTCGCAAACATAAAACTGTACTCAGTGTTTCCCAAAATTCAGTTTATTCTGCTAAATGTTGAAGTTTCCACACTGACACCAATCACACTGAATAAGTACCTCTCACTGATACTGTCACTGATACTGTGTAAGTATGAAAATATTCATTAGTCTCCGTGTCTCGGACGATGTAAACTCCCCCGGCAGTCGAATTTACTCCTCTCAGTGTAAGAACTGTGTTAGTGAGTGATGTTCTCGGTGTGTATTCAGCTGTACAGCTTAGTGATCTTCTATCCACAATGCAGATCTGTTCACCATGTGGATCTGCTGAATCTCCACCCTTATAGATCACCTCCACTCGCTCTGATACGTGCAAATCCAGCTGCAGATCTTCACCAGCGTTTATCTGAACTGATGATATCATGGCTGAGGAGAAAAAACACTCCACATCTTAACTGGGTGTAAATGTGATATAACACATTAAACCTAAATCAGTAAGAGTGTATAAGCTATAGAGCAGGCACTTACTCTCGATGCTGAGACGCAGGTCATTAATGTCTGTGCCATCACACTCACACGTGTATAAACCCCTCATACTGTAATCAGCTGCAGTGATGGTGAGGGTGAGATCTCCCTTCAGGTACTGATCATGGAACATTTTAAATCCCTCTTCTGACCAGCAGGATGTCTGATTACACCGAGCCACTACAACATCTCCATTACTGAGCAGAGTCCATTTGGCCTCACGAGAACAGTTCCATTCACAGGGCAGAGCAGCAGACTGATTAAACTTCACCTGTACAGTAGGGACAGCTGATACAGGTACTGAAAGAGAGAAGCAGGTAAACAGAATAAAATATAAACCTATACATGCACATATGATTAAATTTATTCACATATTTATTTCTCTATACATGTGAAATATATCAAAGTACACCACAGAATGTTTGAATCAAATCCAATTGGTCAGAAGGTGTGCATTATTTCTGTAGAACAGTACGACTAAGACAGTAGTTCCAGCTGTAACTTGAACGATAGGATTATATTAATGCGCTCATTCTAATATTTAATAGTAACTGCTCGTACACAGGGATGACGGATGTGCCACACAATCTAAGATCAATAATAAACAGCTGTAAAATGTGGTGTTAAAGTAAAATGCATAATAGTTGATATGTTGACATTTTCTGTTAGGAGATATTTGTTGGAATATTTATGGAAGGAGTCTCCTGTGTCAGTGTTTTCTAACGGTCATGTTGCTTCGCAGAGTTTCCCAGGACAGGAAAATCTTTGGGACAGAGGAGTTTATACTTTCTGGTTTCTCTGTAAAATGACTGGGTATGATTAAGAAAGAGAGAGAGGACTCACGCCACATGTAGCAAGGCATAAAGTCCGACAATGATTACAAAGCTAACACCTATCAAGAACCAGAATGACTCTGTGCTGAGTTCCCACAAAGGAAGATGGGCCTTAAGCCACAACCATCAACCCAAACAAAGGTGATGGACCAGATGAAGGTGGAGAGCTGACAGAAGTCTTTACCAACCTCTTCAACATCTCCATAGCACAGGTCACTGCCCCACCTGCCTCAAGTCAGTGACCCTCATTCTGGTTCCAAAGCTAACACCTGTCAAGAACCAGAATGACTCTGTTCCCCCATGTAATCATGAAGTGCTTTGAGTGACTTGTCCTAGCACACAAACAGCCACAACCCCTTTCCCCTGGACCAACACCAGTTGGCCTACAGGGCAAGCAGATCCACTGACGACGTTATTCCACTTGCCTTTGCTGGCCTGTAACACCTTGAACAGCGTGACACTTTCAATACATGACCAAAAATATGTGGACACCTGACCATCACACCTTCCCCAAACCATGTCACCAAGTTGTCTGCTGCAGGCCTTCCTCTTTTTTATTCAGCATACAACTGTTTAGCATGCCTTTGTAAGCTGTAGCATTAAGTCAAGTCACCTTTATTTATATAGCACATTTAAATGACAAAGAGGGTCTGCCAAAGTGCTGTACATCATTTTGACAAAATATAAAAAATGAAAAAAAGACAAATTAAATGAGATTTAAAAAAAAAGTCAAATAAAAGAAATATAGCTCCAAGAAGCAATTACGGGGTCAAGCACAGCAGAGGCAAAGTAAGGAGCTAAGCAAGCATCGGAGCATGGTCATGATTTTACACATTAAGTTTCAGTGCAATAGGCAGTAGAGTTGCCAAGATGTTGCATAAAACACTATATGGCGCTTATGTCAACTATGGCATTGTGTTATATGGAAATAGTTCGAGATATCAAAAAGGTTTTTTGCCAGCATGCTCTGATGATGATCTATGTGAAATTTGGTGAAGATTGGATAAATGGTCTGAGAGGACTCCAAAAAATTAGGTTTTTGACATGACTCAAAATGGCAGACAGACAAAATGGCCTACTGTGGAAAAATGTATATCACTGGTTTCTGTAGGACTTAAGCAAACAAAAGAGGTGAGATTTATGGCCACTGGATGAAATTCAGAGAAGCTATGAGCATGTATGTTTACAATGGCACATATAAACTTTCATCACAATACATCAAAGAGCTGCACAGATACAGCCTCAGATCCTTGTGTTTAAATACCTCAGCACCTTTGGGTTGAACTGGAACACCGACTGAACCCCAGACCTCCTTGACATCCCAACATCAGCGCCTGACCTCACTAATGCTCTTGTAGCTGAATGAACACAAATCCCCACAGCCACGCTCCAACATCTAGTGGAAAGCTTTCCAGAAGAGTGGAGCTCATTATAACAGCAAACACAGGGGGGAATAAATCTGGAATGAGATGTTTCACAAGCACATATGGGTCTGATGGTCAGGGGTGCACATACTTTTGGCCATATAGTGTCAGAATGCTATTTATCAGTTTTAGCTATGCCTTCAACCCAATCACCCCTAGCAAGCTAGCCTCCAAAATACATACTCTTGTCTTCAGTGCACACCTGTGCAACTGGATTCTGGACTTTTTAACCAGCGGACCACAAACAGAGAGTCTGAGAAAGCTTTTAAATGCATGTACTGACTTGCTCCAAATTATTTCTCAGTGTACTTGTACAGTTATTCCGCTTAAACCACAGCGATTTGCCAAAGATTACACTGTTTAATTTATTAATGAATGACACGTCACACATTTTAATGCTTTATAGTTAGATGTAATGTTGCTGATTAGCTGTTATAGCTGTGATAAACAGTCGTTCCCTCACCAGCCTCTCCTTTATGCTTTCTCTCGCTCCCTCACTCTCAAAACACACCACATCAACAATTATGCACGTTTTACTTTGTTAAACAACACACTTTTAAATCTGCTTATTATTAGTCTCACATTATGTGGAGCATCTGCTGCACAAGTCTATGTGTATGAGCTGTTACTATAGAAACGATAATGTGTTAGAATGAGTGCATTTACTGAGAAAGAACAGGACCTGTCGTTCATGTTACAGCTGGACCTACTGTCCAAGCCTTGCTGTTCTACAGAAATAATGCTGACCAATCAGATACGAGAATGAACCGGGCTGTGGTGTAACAGTGAAGTATCATTCTGTGCAGTACTTTATACTACACCTACATTTACAGACTATTATTTATTTTGGTCATCTTTCCACATTTCCACTGTAAATACTGCTACAACAACTACACTATACTTGTACAGTGACAGTAAACGGTATCTCATCTAGTTTTATAAAATAAAAGAGCAAAACTACTGCATTAAGAATTTTTACCTTCTGACTATCTGACATCTCAAATTAATACTTACAATTACAATCGATTCTAACTAACACATTTTCAGAGATTGGAAAGATTTGAAGAGGAAGTAGACACACTCAGTGTGAGCAGTAAGAGTGAAATCACACTCACCTGTGATGGATGCGAAGGTGAGCAAGAGCAGCACATGGCTTAGGCATGACAACATCATCAGCACTGCACAAGTGAGAACAGGTGAGGAATTAACCAGGTACCTAAAAACAATAACTTCAGTGGGTAAGCTTAAGAACAATGGAGAGTAGAGACAGGACCCCAACTCTCTCTCTCACACACACACACACACACACACAGGTGTGGCATTAACCAGGTACTTAAACATCAGTGGAAAGGGCTAAGAGCAAAGGAAGACATGAACAGGAGAGATGGAACCCTGACTTATACACAGCTTATACACACACACCTCACACTCGTAGCTGTGCAGCTATGAGATGTTCTCACTCTGTGGTGCTACAGCACTTCATTTAGACTAAACACATTTTATGGAAACAATGGAAAATGCTACAACAGAAAGTATGGGAACTCTTTACATTACACTCTGCTGCTGGTCTCATGACATAATTTGTAATATTTCGTTTTTTAATCATTCATTTGTGGGAATGTGAGAAACAGTGAAAGCAGGATGTACTGAGTTGGAGAATAGTTGAGGTATTGTTTTGGTGTAGCTCTATACATGCTACACTACAGGACAGAATGATAATCTATCTTTAGGTGTTAATAAATACACCTGTACCTGCATGGGGAGATGGGAGGTGTGTTTTCCTGTTTCTGAGTGGTTCCGAAAAGAGAAAGTGAACTTTTCTGTAAATCAACACTGACATCGATGCAAAACAACATTAAACCTAATTTACATGAAGACAGATCCTCATTCATTTAAAAATCCAGTTTAAAACCAACAACACACCGAGGTGCTACTAAAATCACAACTGCTTACCTGTTTTTCAGGTAACGATGGAGTAATGTCCTATTTCCCTTCTCTTTGTGTTTTCTTCAAACTTCAGAGCAAAGGAGACAAAACAAACATCTGCTGAACACGAACCTGCTGCTGAACCTGCAGTCAAAAGCAACCAGAACTTCAACCAGCAACAAACCCCCACAATCCTAAACTACAGCGATACACGACGACGCAAAATAGAAAATAATTCAGCAACAAACCCCCACAGTCCTAAACTACAGCGATACACGACGATGCAAAATAGAAAATAATTCAGCAACAAACCCCCACAATCCTAAACTACAGCGATACACAACGACGCAAAATAGAAAATAATTCAGCAACAAACCCCCACAATCCTAAACCTCCGAATCTTTTGATTCTTTTCACCAAAATGACTCGTTCAGATTCATTCAGAGACCCTTTCCGTAAGTTACATCATTGCACCAGTAGGTGGCGCCAGTGAGAGCCTTTTCAGATATTATGAGTAAGTCATTGTTTCATTCACTCAATACATTCATTTAAAAACGCCAAGTCTTCAAGAGACAAGTTTTAGTATTATGATTTATTAAAGATGGCATGTCGAATCCACAAAGAGAAGGTCTGATGAATTTATTTTCAGAAAGATATTTCAGTCAGTACAGGCTAGTTTTGAGAGAGTGACATGAGCTTGCAGGGTTCACAAACCTGAACACTTCTGAAGAAAGTCAGAGCAGAAACAACGATGCAAAACAAAAAATAATAATTCAGCAGAACAGTAAATAATCCAAACATGTTGTATGAAGTTATAAATCTCTTCTCTCTGTTACTCCATTCTTAGGTTTGAGCTTCAGGTTCTCCCCCTGCTCCAACATCATTCGGTTCTCCTCTTGCTCCAACATCATTTGGTTCTCTCGTAGGTTAGTCATTTCTGAGGTACCATTCTAGCTCTGAGCTCTTCCTGCTCCACTGCTGCTCCTCTGTACGAGTTAATAGAGATGAAACGTATAAAATATCATTAAAGTGCACATTATTAAATACTAATCACCAACTTCAAAACCTACACTCAATAAATTCATCACATCTCTTGAAAGGCTGAGGAATAAAATTAAGATGAATTCAGTTGAAAGTCTTTATTTATAAAGAGACTGTTGAGGATTTGCTTCTCAGAGTGAGACTGGAGGAATTCAGTTTTAAAGAGTCAGAGCATCGTATGTAATGCTGAGTGTTCAGAAAATATTTAAAACTATTAATAATCTGATGTTTAAACAGTTAACTGTTCTCTCTCAGTGATCATGTGAGATTACTGAATTAAACGTGGAACTATTCTGACAGTAAAAGTGTAATTTATAGGTGATAATTCTATTTATTTTGTGGAAGTGTGCATGCAGTGACTGAGTGGCGTCTAATCAGGGTGATGTGCTGTGGATTTTATTCTGGTTACAGCACACAGTCATGTGATCTCTGATGTCACGGAGCTGCACGTCGCTGGTACTTACTTCATCTCTTTGGCACTGCTGCAGGATTATCACAAGCAGCACAACAAGCAGCAGCAGCCCTGCCACTATCAGGACACTCCCTCACACTGGTAGCGCTCTCTCCTGCTGATCAAACACACACACACACACACACACACACACACACACAGTGTATAATATGTAATAATGTGTGTGTTGTGTTATCCATGTTGTTACAGATGTTATTAACAGTAGATCATGACGGAACTACACTACACACTAAATCTATACAACTGTATTTATATCATTTTGACATTTTAAGCATTTTAATAATTTTCTGTCATTTCCTCCTGCTGTTACCTTCTAAACTGTCTCTCTAAAGACCAGGACTCCAGACTGAGACTAGATAAATTGCACAATTGTGGGTGGGTTGGTCCCATTGTTGTGCAGCTTCCCAGACTATTAAGATACAACCTCAAAATTATACAGTTTTAAAGCTTACGAAATATAATGTGAATATCAGATAATTACAGAATACTAGCTCTAACATCAGATTAAACGATTAAGCGTTGTTTACACAGTTTCGAGGCATCTTGGTTTCTGAGGGAAAATATCACGCGACTGTTCCTTGGAAATGTTAGGCAATGACACTTTCACAAGCCACCAAATGTAACTGTATGATGCGTAGATCTGGCCAAGACAAATGTACTGTGCAATAAAAGACCAATAAATTACAGTTAGATAATAATCTTTAGTCTCACAGTGAAGACAAATTTATAAACTTTCATATGGTACCATTTTCATTGTTCTACCGTTCTTTGTCGTGAAGTTACGAGGCATCATGATCATCAGACACTCCCCTCCCTTGTAGGCAAATATACTCGCCTGTGTATAGATACTTATAAATGTTTATCGTGAAATATCTTGAAAACTTTAGCCAACCAGCACCTTTATCACCTGTTTTCTAATTCATCTAATCAAAATATGTAAACATTAGCACATTTTATCTCAGAGGTCGATAATTTCCCAAAATTTGTAGACCAGTGATGTTAGCTCACCACCTGAAGCAGTCTCCTACCTGAAGCAGTCTCCCACCTGAAGCAGTCTCCGACCTGTAGCAGTCTCTCACCTGCAGCAGTCTCCCACCTGAAGCAGTCTCCCACCTGAAGCAGTCTCTCACCTGCAGCAGTCTCCGACCTGAAGCAGTCTCCTACCTGAAGCAGTCTCTCACCTGCAGCAGTCTCCTACCTGAAGCAGTCTCTCACCTGCAGCAGTCTCCCACCTGAAGCAGTCTCTCACCTGAAGCAGTCTCTCACCTGCAGCAGTCTCCGACCTGAAGCAGTCTCCCACCTGCAGCAGTCTCCTACCTGAAGCATTCTCGTACCTGTAGCAGTGTCTAACCTGAAGCAGTCTCTCACCTGAAGCAGTGTCTAACCTGAAGCAGTCTCTCACCTGATGCAGTCTCTCACCTGAAGCAGTGTCTAACCTGAAGCAGTCTCTCACCTGATGCAGTCTCTCACCTGAAGCAGTGTCTAACCTGAAGCAGTCTCTCACCTGATGCAGTCTCTCACCTGAAGCAGTCTCCCACCTGATGCAGTCTCTTACCTGAAGCAGTCTCCCACCTGAAGCAGTCTCTCACCTGAAGCAGTGTCTAACCTGAAGCAGTCTCTCACCTGATGCAGTCTCTCACCTGAAGCAGTGTCTAACCTGAAGCAGTCTCTCACCTGATGCAGTCTCTCACCTGAAGCAGTGTCTAACCTGAAGCAGTCTCTCACCTGATGCAGTCTCTCACCTGATGCAGTCTCCCACCTGATGCAGTCTCTCACCTGAAGCAGTCTCCTACCTGAAGCCATCTCTCACCTGAAGCAGTCTCTCACCTGAAGCAGTCTCCTACCTGTAGCAGTCTCCTACCTGTAGCAGTCTCCTACCTGAAGCAGTCTCCTACCTAAACACATCTATAAATAAACTCATGAGGCTGCTGTTATGCTTTAATGCTTCTCATGTCCCAGTAGCCTGGATGCAGTTATTATGGATCCTTTAATCATTTCCTGTCATTTGATGTAATTTCCTCCTGCTGTGACCAACAAACATATCTAAAGTGCACAATTCAGAACAAAAATTATGAATTTCACTGGGGGCAATAGCATCAGCTTTGGATTATTTAGTTTAAAGAGGTTTTTAAATATTTGAAATTATATTTAAAAATATATTATTTGTGAATGTAGAATGTTTTGAATTCTCTGATTTTACTGGACACCGTCAGGAAACCCTATTATACTATTAGATTTCTGTAAACACTGACATTTATATGGATTTATATTTATAAGTTATTGTTTGGTATTTAGAACATTTTCTGAGTTTAACTAGTAGCTAAATGGTCATGTGATCTTATATTAAATTAAAGCCATCATCAGATGCCAAAATCAGACTGTTTGCCGTTATCACACTGTCGCAAACATAAAACTGTACTCAGTGTTTCCCAAAATTCAGTTTATTCTGCTAAATGTTGAATTTTCCACACGGACACCAATCACAGAGATTTAGTAAATATAACAAACAATTTATGAGGGCAGCCTCTGGATTACTCCTGTATAGTCCTGCGTGGTGCGCGTCGGTTCCGTTACTCCCGTATAGTCCCGCGTGGTGCTCGTCGGTTCCGTTACTCCCGTATAGTCCCGCGTGGTGCTCGTCGGTTCCGTTACTCCCGTATAGTCCCGCGTGGTGCGCGTCGGTACCGTTACTCCCGTACAGTCCCGCGTGGTGCGCGTCGGTACCGTTACTCCCGTATAGTCCCGCGTGGTGCGTGTCAGTACCGTTACTCCCATATAGTCCTGCGTGGTGCGCGTCGGTACCGTTACTCCCGAATAGTCCCGCGTGATGTGTCTCGGTACCGTTACTCCCGTATAGTCCCGCGTGATGTGTCTCGGTACCGTTACTCCCGTATAGTCCCGCGTGGTGCGCGTCGGTACCCTTACTCCTGTATAGTCCTGCGTGGTGCGCGTCGGTACCGTTACTCCCGTATAGTCCCGCGTGGTGCTCGTCGGTTCCGTTACTCCCGTATAGTCCTGCGTGGTGCTCGTCGGTTCCGTTACTCCCGTATAGTCCCGCGTGGTGCTCGTCGGTTCCGTTACTCCCGTATAGTCCTGCGTGGTGCTCGTCGGTTCCGTTACTCCCGTATAGTCCCGCGTGGTGCTCGTCGGTTCCGTTACTCCCGTATAGTCCCGCGTGGTGCGCGTCGGTACCGTTACTCCCGTACAGTCCCGCGTGGTGCGCGTCGGTACCGTTACTCCCGTATAGTCCCGCGTGGTGCGTGTCAGTACCGTTACTCCCATATAGTCCTGCGTGGTGCGCGTCGGTACCGTTACTCCCGAATAGTCCCGCGTGATGTGTCTCGGTACCGTTACTCCCGTATAGTCCCGCGTGATGTGTCTCGGTACCGTTACTCCCGTATAGTCCCGCGTGGTGCGCGTCGGTACCCTTACTCCTGTATAGTCCTGCGTGGTGCGCGTCGGTACCGTTACTCCCGTATAGTCCCGCGTGGTGCGTGTCGGTACCGTTACTCCCGTATAGTCCCGCGTGGTGCGCGTCGGTACCGTTACTCCCGTATAGTCCTGCGTGGTGCACGTCGGTACCGTTACTCCCGTATAGTCCTGCGTGGTGCGCGTCGGTACCGTTACTCCTGATGTGTAATGATCTGTGTGGTTCAGACTCCAGTGACTTCAGCTGCCAGTCTTACAGTTTATTCCTTTCAGATATTAATATCACTTCTTCATCACTTCTTGTTCCATATAAATATTCTCTTTCTTCATGGCTTATTATTTGTTATTTATTTAATGAAATATCTCTCTGTAGTCACTAATGCATGTTTTATTTAAATAACACTTTAACAGTTGGCTTCATTGCCATTTACAGTAGCTACATGTCTCTCCTCAGTGTAGTCGTGTTTATCTACTGAACTCTAGAATAAAGACCTCAGCATCAGGTAAATTAAAGACAACACTGACCCCTACTGGCCTGTCTGTGACATTACACATTAAATCCACACTGTATCCCTCAGTTACACAGTTTATAACGAACACATGCTTTGTGTGAATCTTTAATCGTAATGTTAACGATAACCTGAGGTAATTTATACCTGTTTACACTTTATAAATATTTCGATACAGGTGTGCTAATAGCGTTATTTTACTGCCACGTTAAATTTAGATTAAAAAAAAGTCTACGTTACTAGGGAAACTGTGTCCCTTATCAACCAGGGAACCAATCAGGAGACGCCTTTAACCTGCAGCACTCTGCTATAAATGCAAACTGGAACTTCATTCTGAAGAGTTTTAAACACAAGGGTATAAAGAGTTCCGCTCTGTATTACTAAAATTTTAAATATGGCCACACATTAATTAAACAGTCACAAATAATAATAAAAAAACACTGGATTTAGAGTGAATGTAACCGGCCCCACACTGACACTGTTACGGTCTGCGTTGTGTTACAAATGAAGAGATGGATCACATTTACATTTACATTTATGGCATTTGGCAGACGCCCTTATCCAGAGCGACTTACAATAGTGCTTTGAAGTCTATCAAAAATACATTCTGATATTGGCTCGGTAGGTCACAAACTAAGAATACCATCAGTCCAAAACTCTGTTGGGGAGGTTTTTTTTTTTGTTTTGTTTTGTTTTGTTTTGTTTTGTTTTTGTGAAAGTGCTAATTTAAGTATTTTATGAAGAGGTAAGTCTTTAGCCGTCGTTTGAAGACTGCCAGTGACTCAGCTGTTCGGACATCTAGGGGAAGTTCATTCCACCACCTTGGTGCCAGAACAGAGAAGAGTCTCGATGCAGGCCTTCCTTGTACCCTGAGAGATGGAGGGACCAGTCGAGCAGTGCTAGAGGATCGGAGGGAGCGTGGTGGCGCTCGAGGTGTGATAAGTGCTTTGAGATAAGTGGGTGCTGGTCCGTTTTTGGCTTTGTAGGCGAGCATCAGTGTTTTAAATCTGATGCGGGCAGCTACAGGAAGCCAGTGGAGGGAGCGCAGCAATGGGGTGGTGTGGGAAAATTTAGGAAGGACCCATGTGAGGATATGACCGCACCAAGAGATCGGGTATAGAGGGAGAACAGGAGAGGACCAAGTACTGAGCCTTGTGGAACACCAGTGGAGAGTCTGCGAGGAGCAGATGTGGATCCCCTCCATGTCACCTGATATGACCGATCTTCCAGGTAGGAAGCAAACCATTGCCATGCTGCACCACGAATTCCAAGACTCATGAGGGTGGATAGGAGAGTCTTGTGGTTCACCGTGTCAAACGCTGCTGAAAGGTCAAGGAGGATGAGAACTGAAGACAGTTTGGCTGATCTAGCGGCATGTAGCTTCTCAGTGACGGCCAAAAGGACAGTCTCTGTGGAGTGTGCCGGTTTAAAGCCAGACTGATTGGGATCTTGGAGGTTGTTCTGTGAGAGATAGCAAGACAGCTGATTATAGACAGTCCGTTCAAGGATCACGGGAACTGCTGCTGATGGAGGGTTTATTACCATGGAGCATGCGGATGCTGGATGGAATAGAAAGAGAGTATAACAATGGGAAATGATTTCGTTCTGTGATTTTCCACCTGGACAGATTAAACACCAGTTAATTGGTTAATTGGTTAATTGGTTAGCTAAAATCACCGTATTCTGCTAACGCACATACATACACTCAAACCGCTGTACTCAGTAATAAAATGATTAAATCTCATCCATCCACGCATAAAACGATTCCTATTACATTTATAACACTCTCAACAATAATATTTTTGCGTGTTAAGTACTTAATAAAACTTCTGGTAACTCTTACAAACTTATATTGAAGCAGCACCGCTAACTGCTCAACGCGGTCTAAGGACGCAGCGCGGGCTGAACAGAAATGACGTCACGACGTAAAATGAATATAAAACTCTTTTCCCAAAATGACACAAATAAAATACAAAACCAAATTATAACGTTTTCGTGAACAAACTAATATAAAATAAATACATGAAAATTGAAAGGAAGGATCATTAGTGAAATACATTAATTTAGATCGTGAGTACACACTCTTATTAACATCCGTCACATTCGCCCCCCCTGAATTTCACTAATATCCTGACCAAAATGACACAAAAATTGATCCAACAGAACCAGAATTTCAACGAGTCTCATTCGCAGTTCAACATGGTAAGTTACCTACTTGATAGGTTAAGAAAAGTCCAAGGTTGATCAAGTCTTAGACATTCTCAGAACGGTATGCTGCCTTGTACAACATACAATAATCTGGTCTATATTACACTTAATAAAATTCATACATCGCACATACCCTTTCACAGTATTGTGATAGAAAAATAAAATATATATTTAAAATAAAGAAAGAATTGATCCCGATCTCTTTGCTAAGGACGGACCCACTTTCTGAATGTAAAATGGCCTCTGTGTCCTGGACTCAATCAAACGGCTAACTTTTTTGACCACCCTTCCCGCACGGGTCCTAACACCCTGTGTGTCAGTGGGAGTGTGTGCTTGTGTATCAGGAATACTGTTAGCATGAAGGTCATTCACAGGTTGTGTTTGTGAGTTAGAGTTATTAGCAAGAGATTCAGTCGTATTACTGGTTACTTCATCAGAATAACCCCGAGCGACCTCGTTCTCACTGGGATCTTGTTCACAGACACTTCTTCGACTTTGGATTGAATGAACAGATTCCAAATCATCACCACCCACAGGCCCTTGACCCTCAATTCCGTCCTGTCCATCAAGCGCCCATGCCCTTGTTCTATCATCAGAACCCTCCTCTTTCGATGAATCAGACAACTCAGACACACAAGACTCAGTCTCCATGTTCTCAGCATTAGACTGGATGTCCTTGTCATCTTGAGGTGGTTCAATAAGTAGAAAGCTAATGTCCAGAATCAAATTTCGATGCACTACTTTTGATTTGCCTTCCTCGTCAATCAGTTTGTATACGTTTGTTTGAAGGTTTCGATCCTTTACAGTATAGCCAGTTGGGTTCCACTTATCGGCAAGCTTTTTCTTTCCTCTTTCACTCTTGTTTGCAAGGAGCACTCTGTCTCCAATGTTCAAACATGTGCCCTTGACCTTCCGATTATAACCCTTAGCCTGCTTTTTCTGTTCTTTCTCAGTGTGTTTCTAAGCAATGTGTGCTGCTTCATAAAGGTAAGACATAAGTGTTTTCGCAAAACTGCCATGGTCAACAATCACAGGGTCATGCAACACCTGCCCAAAGACGACATCGTCAGGTAGCTTTGGAATGCGACCAAACATTAACTGGAATGGGGCGTAACCAGTGGTCTCATGTGCTGTGGCGTTATATGCAAATGTCAGAGTCTGAATCTGCTCGGGCCACTTGTGTTTCTCCTTAAGAGGCAGAGAACGAAGCATGCTGCCCAAGGTCCGATTGAACCACTCGGTTCCACCATTCCCCATCGGGTGGTACGCTGTAGTGTGCGACTTCTCGATACCTGCCAACTTGAGCAATTCTGCTATGAGTGTACTTTCAAAGTTGGTCCCTTGATCCGTATGAATGCGTGTTGGCAAACCATAGATGCAGAAGACATGATCCCACAGCTTCTTCGCAATTTGTTTTGCTTTCTGGTTTACACACGGGAAGGCATGGGCCAACTTTGTAAAGTGCTCCGTCACGACTAATACATCTACAGAACGTTGCTTGCTGTCCTCAGCACTCCAAAAGTCCAAACACACTAACTCCATGGCAGCTGAAGTCCTGATGTTCTCAAGTGGGGCTCGAGCAGATGGCTCTGGTGTTTTGGCCAATATACATCTCTGACAACACTTGACATACTCCCTTATGTCACGATCCATTCTAGGCCAGAAAAAGTGTTGTCGAGTTAGCTGGAGAGTTCTTGACTGTCCCCGATGTCCAGCAAGATCGTGCACACCAGTTAAGGCTTTAGCCCTAAGACTAGAAGGAAGTACAAGTTGGAACCTCTTGTGATTGCTTAAAGGATCTTTGGAGACACGATAGACTACTCCATCTTGAACCTTCAGTCGATCCCATTGCTTAAGAAAAACTAGAACCCTGGCATCCATTCCGGCCATCTCTCGTCTTGATGGTCTTTTCTTCTGACCCAGATAGGGTATTATTTTTGAGATTGCTGGATCTGATTCTTGGCCCTGTCAGATCTCCTCGAGAGGGATTGCTGAAATTGTGTCAGGTCCAAGTGTTGCTGCATTCTGAATGGACTGGATTGTCTGCATGGCCCTTAGCTCAGTTACAGTCTCCCACTGATTGTGGAGGTTCAAAAGAGTTCTGACTGCTGTGTAAGGAAATTTAGCTCTTTCAGTGTTTCACTATATAAAATCAGACGAGACTTTATTACTATTCTAAAACACAGAAACTAATCTAACACTAACACACACACACACACACACGTAAACAGGGGTGAAAATGGCTTTGAAAAGAGAGTGAATGAAATTCCGAGATTCTAGAAGTTTCTCAGACCATGACCTGAACGAACCATCAACTTATGAGTTTGATTTACCATTCGCTTCGTTTAGAAGGGCTTTAAACTTGTATTAAATGCACCAGTTCAGTGAGAATCTGGAGGTACTATACTTGCGTTTGTGTTGCCAGGGATTCCCTCATTGCATTGCTATTTGGAAGGAGTTTCCGGCGATGTTGATTGGTCGGCGGTCTGGTTGGCCTTATGTAGCGTCTCGAAAGACCAATGAGGAAGATAAACAGAGTGAGGCACGAACCTGGCGGAGTCTTGTAGGCGGGTTGCAAAACTCTGATGAATGGTTCACAACGGTGTGAAGGCGAGAGTTGGAGGCTTTGCAGGAACCAGTCTGGATGCGGAGTCTCAGAGCAAGCGTGATCTCCTCGTGATGAACTTCTAAAGCTCTTGGTTGATGAGACTTCCTTCAGATGTGGATGGAGGCTCTCTTGAGCTGTTAGTTGAAGAGAACTCCTTGAAGATGTTGGTAAAGGCTCTCTGAAGATGTTGATGGACTCTTGCACAGGTGTTTTGGATGAGACACTTGCAGAGTCATAAGATTAGGTTAGAACTTTGGTAAGGAATTTGGTAACATGCATGTAATACATCGTGCTCAACTTCACATTATACCAACCCTTAGGAAATTCAATAGTGATCACACACATACCAAACATGACATACCTGCTGTTACTGATACACACACGAACACTATGGTCCCTGTTAAACGAACAAAAAAAACATCATAATGACCTGGTGGCTATAAGCATGACACATATATGGAATGACATTAAAAGAGGCAACAAGTTTCCAAACTATGGTGCATCATCTTAAAAGTCATTGTCCTTACAGGAGATGTAAAGTAGCCTTATGTCGTCTGTTAAAGCTGGGTTCTGTGGAATGTGTGAAGGGTGGTGAACTTTGTGTTCCTGGGGAGAACAAAGGTCTCATTCCATGAGGGTCCTTGGGTCCTTGAGTCCCCCCCCCCTTCTGTAGTTATCAGTTTTACCATCGTGTTGGGTGAGCCATCTGGTCTTGGCCAGCGGCCTAGATCAGTATGTTTGACAGAGGTTCCTCTTGGCTGAGATTAGCCCAGTTACCTCAGATTAGCTCAGAGTTTACCCCAGATTAGCTCAGTTAGCACGTCTCAGATTTCAGTTACCTCAGAGTTTACCCCAGATTAGCTCAATTAGCACGTCTCAGATTTCAGTTACCTCAGAGTTTACCCCAGATTAGCTCAGTTAGCACGTCTCAGATTTCAGTTACCTCAGAGTTTACCTCAAGATAAGCTCAGTTCGCATGTCTCAGATTTCAGTAACCTCAGAGTTTACCTCAGATAAGCTCAGTTAGCACGTCTCAGATTTCAGTTACCTCAGAGTTTACCTCAGATAAGCTCAGTTAGCACATCTCAGATTTCAGTTATCACAGAGTTTACCTCAGATTAGCTCATTAGCTCAGTTTCCTGATATTATTAATTACCTCAGATTTAAGAGAAAATCATATTTTATACACAGCAGAAAAACTTTGCAAACTGCCATATAAAAAGAAATCACTGTATATTTACAGCACAGTAATTTTAACAGAGGGTTAAGGGTCTTACTCAGTATTTTACCACCGAGTACTCTGGTGGATAAAACCTCCTGCTCACCTGCTTTAGTTAAGATGCACACACCAGAAAGCTTTACACACAAATACACACACTTTATTATTACTTTCTCCTCATAACTTTCTTTCTTCCTAATGTAGGAGAAAAAAGTGTGTATGTAAACTTTTCTAGTTTCTACATCTTAACTAAAAATAAGAGTAGCAGGAGCTTTTCCCTCCCAAGGGCTTGGTAGTTACTGTAAAACCCTGTACACACACACACACACACACACACACACACACACACACTCCAGTTTCTAGATCAGAGACACATCCACCAGGTTTCATATCCAACACTTCCTCATAACCACACGTCCTCACTGTCTCGGAGAAAATCTGTCAGATCCACAGTTTGTTCAAAACAAGTTTCACATTACATTTATCTGTATTACAAAATAAAATATGAACACGAATGTAATATAAAATACAAATTTTATTATCCATGTACAAAATGTCTTCTGTAACAAACACAAAACATAGAATTTATATTGTACATAAAAACAGCATACAAGTAAAAGCTAACTGTGAACAAGTCTCCTTGATCATTGTAGGCAGCGTGATCTAAAGCTGTCCACTTGCTCACTATATAATACTGTAATTAGTGAAAAGTTCCCTGCTGTCACTCATCAGACACATCGTTAGATTGGAAAGACATCAGTGTTACAGTATTACACACTTAGTGTCCTGTGTTTATAAACACATCTCCTCCAATCACTTGCAGTTAAACCATTCTGACTTTCATCTCCCAGTTCACGCCCCAATGTGTTGTGTGATGATCAGCTGTTGCCTGCTTCTTTACACTTCAACAACGCTCTGCACCCGTGTGAAAGGAGGAGGCAGTAAACTGTGTTTATCATTAAAATTTCCAGAAGATGCAATACCTTTAAAAAAAATCACAACTGTTTATTACAGTACGTCTCCTTGTCGTGTCAGCACCTTTAGTGGTGTACTATTGTACATACAGCTACACTACACTACCATTTCTGACTCTTAATGAAATGGTCATTTTCATGCCAGTCTGTTTAAACATTCTGCTTGTCAATTAATTAAATTAATTTAATTAATGCTACGCTCCCTCCACTGGCTTTCTGTATGCTTAGATCCTCCCTCACAATCTCTAGTCATGATGCTACAGATAACCCTCTCAAAAGACTACACTTAGAGTATGTTATTCTTCTACTTCTTCTCATGTGCACTGAACATCTTGCAGTGAAATTAACTGAAAAAGAGCCTGTATAAACAGACTGCCATGAAAACGACCACTTAGTTCACATTAGTCAGAAATGATAATGTAGTCTCTACCAGTGAAAGTATTTCATGCTTTTTATCTTTTAAAATGTATTTAAAATAAAATATTGTGTCTCTTCAACATGTAAAAAGCACCAGTATTTAGTACACTTTAAGACGTCACTTCATCAGTATATAAATCATTTACATTTACAATAAAACAGTTAGGTAGGTAAGGTGATGCTGGTAAAACCTGTGATGGCTATTATTTTGCTATTTCACATCTAGATGTAAATTTCAGGAAATTAAAGCTGAAATTCTGATCTATCGTCTCATATTCATCTTTTGATCTCAAAACCCAACTGTCATCAGTGTTTAGCAAAAACAACAGAATGGGTCTTGCTGTTCCAGGACTTTCAGAGGAGACTGTATATAGAACTGAAGTGGGCATTTTTTTGTGACTGGCTGTCAGTCTTTACAGGTGTGTTACTGACCCATACTACCTGGAATGACTGACAGTTGTGTAGGTGTTTTAAAATCTCCCTTCTTTTAATTTTATAGCTCTTCACTTCTGGGAGAACCTACCCTGTACTAGTCTTGTGATCATCCAATAAAATAATCTCCAGAACATAGATGTCCTGCCCCCAGGGGTGTGTCTTGCTGTACAGTAGTGGCTTATAGTACAGACCTGAAAACACGGCCCCTACAGTGAAAGAGTCCGGTGTCTCTGTGATGCTGTGGGGGCCTTAATTTACGTAGCTGGCATGGTTTGGCTCCACTCATCCCCTTACAGTAAAGCATCACTGCAAATCAATACTGCAGTTCTTCTGACTGTATAATCCTATCATTAAACATAGCACCAGAAAATAATAACGGTCAGTGACCTCAATGCCTTCTGAACAGGTTCTGTTCTTAGAGGAGGTTCTTCTGAGACCAAAACACAAGGTTCTATTCTTAGAGGAGGTTCTTCTGAGACCAAAACAGTATGAGGGAGGATTCCAGCAGATTCTGTAGTCAGGTCGTATTCTTTTGGTGTTGTAAAGAACGAAGGGATGGAGAAATCATTTATTCCCATCTTCCTATCTGAAGCTCTTCAGCTCTCTCCTTGCTCCAGAATCATGCTGTATGAAGTTATAAATCTCTTCCCTCTGTTACTCCATTCTTATGTTTGAGCTCCGTTCTCCCCCTGCTCCAACATCTTTCGGTTCTCCCCCTGCTCCAACATCTTTCGGTTCTCCCCCTGCTCCAACATCATTCGGTTCTCCCCCTGCTCCATCATCATTTGGTTCTCCACCTGCTCCAACATTTTTCGGTTCTCCCCCTGCTCCATCATCATTCGGTTCTCCACCTACTCCAACATCATTCGGTTCTCCACCTGCTCCAACATCATTCGGTTCTCCCCCTGCTCCAACATCTTTCGGTTCTCCCCCTGCTCCAACATCATTCGGTTCTCTCCCCTGCTCCAACATCATTCGGTTCTCTCCCCTGCACCAACATCATTCGGTTCTCCCCCTGCTCCAACATCTTTTGGTTCTCCCCCTGCTCCAACATCTTTCGGTTCTCCACCTGCTCCAACATCATTCGGTTCTCCTCCTGCTCCAACATCATTCGGTTCTCCCCCTGCTCCAACATCTTTCGGTTCTCCACCTGCTCCAACATCATTCGGTTCTCCCCCTGCTCCAACATCATTCGGTTCTCCCCCTGCTCCAACATCTTTCGGTTCTCCACCTGCTCCAACATCTTTCGGTTCTCCCCCTGCTCTAACATCATTCGGTTCCCCTCCTGCTCCATCATCATTCGGTTCTCCTCCTTCTCCATCATCATTCGGTTCTCCCCCTGCTCCATCATCATTCGGTTCTCCTCCTGCTCTAACATCATTCGGTTCCCCCCCTGCTCCATCATCATTCGGTTCTCCTCCTTCTCCATCATCATTCGGTTCTCTCCCCTGCACCAACATCATTCGGTTCTCCACCTGCTCCATCATCATTCGGTTCCTCACAAGCAGCACAACAGCAAGCAGCAGCCCCACAAGCAGCACTATCAGGATAATCACCCACCATGGTAGCGGACCTGTCTCACACACACACACACACACACTGTTAGCTTTACTGAGTTTATCCTACACACACACACACAGTTAGCTTTACTGACTTTATCCTACACACACACACTGTTAGCTTTACTGAGTTTATCCTACACACACACACACACACACACACAGTTAGCTTTACTGACTATATCCTACACACACACACACACACACAGTTAGCTTAACTGACTTCATCCTACACACACACACACACACACAGACACTGTTAGCTTTACTCACTTTATCCTACACACACACACACACACACACACACTTTTCTGACTTTGTTGACTTTAACATCTGCAAAAGTCCTATTTGTTAGCATGAGTGAAAAAGAGGACATATATTTATTATTTTGGAATTATGTTTATATTTATATGTTTCTATAATCACTGACATTTATATGGATTTATATTTATAAGTTATTGTTTGGTATTTAAAACATTTTCTGAGTTTAACTAGTAGCTAAATGGTCATGTGATCTTATATTAAATTAAAGCCATCATCAGATGCCAAAATCAGACTGTTTGCCGTTATCACACTGTCGCAAACATAAAACTGTACTCAGTGTTTCCCAAAATTCAGTTTATTCTGCTAAATGTTGAATTTTCCACACGGACACCAATCACACTGAATACGTACCTCTCACTGATACTGAGTAAATATGAAGATCTTCATTATTCTCCATGTCCCGGACGATGTAAACTCCCCGATCAGTCAGCTTTACTCCTCTCAGTGTAAGAACTGTGTTAGTGAGTGATGTTCTCGGTGTGTATTCAGCTGTACAGTTTAGTGAGCTTCTATCCACAGTGCAGATCTGTTCACCATAAGGATCTGCTGAATCTCCACCCTTATAGATCACCTTCACTCGCTCTGATACGTGCAAATCCAGCTGCAGATCTTCACCAGGGTTTATCTGAACTGATGATATCATGGCTGAGGAGAAAAAACACTCCACATCTTAACTGGGTGTAAATGTGATATAACACATTAAACCTAAATCAGTAAGAGTGTATAAGCTATAGAGCAGGTAAAGACACTTACTCTCGATGCTGAGACGCACATCATTAATGTCTTCACCATCACACTCACACGTGTATAAACCCCTCATACTGTAATCAGCTGCAGTGATGGTGAGGGTGAGATCTCCCTTCAGGTACTGATCATGGGACATTTTAAATCCCTCCTTTAGTGACCAGCAGGATGTCTGATCACACCGAGCCACTGCATCATCTCGGTTACTGAACAGAGTCCATTTGGCCTCAAGAGAACATTTCCGTTCACAGGGCAGAGCAGTAGACTGATTAAACTTCACCTGTACAGTAGTGACAGCTGATACAGGTACTGAAAGAGAGAAGCAGGTAAACAGAATAAAATATAAACCTATACATGCACACATGATTAAATTAAAATTAAAATGTGTATCTCTCACACATTTCAGTATAAAGACTTCCTATAAAACGCTTTGTGTTTATAAATAAAACAATATGCACATGTGACCTGGTTGCAAGAAAACCATAAGAGACCAGAACCTGTCATAAGAGAACTACAGATTCTTTCAAGAATCAGACTGATGTTAGCTAAAATGTTCTTCAGTTGTTATTATGGATTAGCACTAAAGGACAGCGAGTGCTGTTCAGCTAAACTAACAGTGGAACTCTAGAAGATCCTTACGGTATGATTTTTTAGCAGGCTATACAGGTTTATTAAAGCAATTTAAATGAGTTATTTTAGCTAACTAGCAAGCTAAGCCTGTTAAAATGTTGATTATCTGATAGTAATGCAGTGAAAACAAATGTGTTTATAATCACGTTTCCGATTCTGATGCTCAAAAGCACAACTCAATGTTTTAGAAAACAAATTCTGTCTCAGCTCTTAAATCATTATAGTCTCCTGCATTGTTTCTGCAACCAGGAGGTGCAGCTGATGTCACACTAACGTCTCTCACTCAGACTAACAGTGGAACCCTAGAAGATCCTTACGGCTCGATGTCCTGTCAGGGGCTAAATGATGAACTCTCAAATTAAATCCTGAGAAAGTAAATGTAATTAATCCTAAAACATGTTTAATAGAGGTTTGTAAGACTGTAAGAGGAACTCGCTGAGCCCAGTGTGAGCAGTGAGACTGAAATCACACTCACCTGTGATGAACGTGAGGATGAATAAAAGCAGGACATGGTGAGGAACCCTGCAGGACTCCATGTCTGAGACACAACACCACCAGCAGCACTGCACAGGTGAGAACAGGTGAGGAATTAACCAGGTACCTAAACACAATAAGTGCAGTGGGAAAGCTTAAGAACAAAGAACGACATGGAGAGTAGAGACAGGAACCTGACACACACACACACACACACACACACACACACACACACACACCTAACACTGGAGCTGTGACGGCTAAGTGAGGGGCTAGTAATTACTAATATTGAATATTTAATAATATTTATTTGTAGCGATCTACTTCATAAAAATTTGTACCATCATTAATTGAAAACTACTACTAATAATAATAATGATAAGATATGATTAAAAAAAAGTTATAATAAAAGTGGGTTTTTTTTGCTTTTGTTTAATTTATGCAACCATCAACATACATAATCACACGCTGACACTAAGACAATACTACACGTGTACAAACAGAGGAAAAAACAGAAGGAAAAAACATAAACTACTGTGTACATACAAATAAAAAAAAAAAAAAAAAAAAGAAAATCATGAACAAAATCAGGTATCAGCATCGATTCATCCCATTTCAGCTATAACTGATTCTGAAGATAACTTATGAAAGGCCACATAACAGCGAACGTGGAGCCAGAACCCCGCAGATTCAGTCTTATTTTTCCAGACTTAAGAATTGTAGTACTTTTCTAGCCCACTGTTTAAAGGAAAGAGGGGAAGCCTGTTTCCATCTGAGCAGAATCAATTGCCTCACCAGCAGAGAATAAAAGATGCATAGCGGTTGATATCACCGTTTGAAAGAGTGGTCTTTTCACTGACAATACCAAAGATGGCTTTTAGAGGGTTTGGACTAACATTTTGATTAAATCTTAGAATAAGACTCAAAAATCAGTGACAAGAAAGCAAACAGCCTGGGACAAACCCAAAACATATGGGCAAGTGTAGCAGGGGATTGAATAATGAAATGACTTTTTCCTGCCATAGCAAGAATGCACGTTCATTAAGAGGCTGGACAAATCCATAATTTCTGGCACCTGGTGCACAAACAGAACCTCTCTGCCATCCATAATATTTACGAATTTGGACCCAAATCTGAGCAGAATTCCAGTCCACAGGACGTACTGAATGAGAGCCAAGACCGAGTGGTAAGGGTGAGAATAAAAGAGCTGGAAATGAAAAAGGAAGGCAAGCTGAGGATTCAATATGGACCCAATCCGGTAAATGATTAGAGTTATGTGAATCCTGCCAATATGCTAAAGCTCTCAAATTGCAGGCCCAGTAATATAGTTAGAAATGTGGAAGAGCCATCCTCCCTAGTTCCTTGGGATTTCGTAAAAAACACAAGCATATTCTAGGGAGTTTCTTATTCCAAAGAAAAGATGCTATTGTCTTAGTTAAATGAACAACATAAGATTTTTTAATATTTATATATACTTTCCAGCCAAGGGGATACAAAGCCTGGACTATTTTTCAACAGCTATCTTTGTTGAGACTAAATGTGGAGCAAAATTAAGTTTAAATAACTCAGAAATATTTCTTGATACAACCACACCAAGATATGTGACATTGTCTGGGGCTAATTTAAATGGATAAGCAGAAAAGGAAGATAGTTTTGCAGCTTGATTTATAGGAAATAGCTCACTCTTGGAAAGATTGACATTATATCCTGACATAGTGCTGAAACGCTCAAATACAGCCACAACATGAGGAAGAGAATTATGTGGATCTGAGATATACAGGAGCAGGTCATCTGCGTATAATGATAATTTACGCTCTCTGTCCCTCTAATAATTCCCTGAATAACTGATGTTGATCTCAGCAAAACAGCTAAAGGTTCAATCGCTACTATGAAAAGTGGGGACACATGGGGCCTCCCTGTCTAGTTCCCCTGTGTAATGGAAGAAATTGTGAACTAATATTATTAGTGATGACAGATGAGGAGGGAAAAGCATACAGAAATTTTACCCATGATAAGAACTTTGGGCCCAAACCGAATTTGGTGGTGATTGATTTGGCCATTGCATAACAGTCCACTTCTTTCCCTTCAAAAACTCTTTGGTTGCTTTTGCAGTATGCTTTGGGTCATTGTCCATCTGCACTGTGAAGCACCGTCCAATGAGTTCTGAAGCATTTGGCTGAATATGAGCAGATAATATTGCCCGAAACACTTCAGAATTCATCCTGCTGCTTTTGTCAGCAGTCACATCATCAATAAATACAAGAGAACCAGTTCCATTGGCAGCCATACATGCCCACGCCATGACACTACCACCACCATGCTTCACTGATGAGGTATGCTTAGGATCATGAGCAGTTCCGTTCCTTCTCCATACTCTTCTCTTCCCATCACTCTGGTACAAGTTGATCTTGGTCTCATCTGTCCATAGGATGTTGTTCCAGAACTGTGAAGGCTTTTTTAGATGTCGTTTGGCAAACTTTAATCTGGACTTACTGTTTTTGAGGCTCACCAATATATATGCAATATATATATGCACACACATTTATTTAAATCTTTTAGCCGGTATACTGATAGATACTGTCAATTGTTGTTGTTCGTTTTGTGACTTATTTAATTAAAATGATCGTTGTGTAGAAAGTTATGCTGCTTTTTATGTGCGGCTTCATTAACCGTGCTTTCAGGAGGAGCAGTGAGATTAATCGCAGTGTCAGGAGCCTTTCTGTTGTTTAGCCTGAGATAGCAAGCTCACTACATTAACGCTATTTTCTCTAGTAAATACACCACCGTTTGGCGTTTATTTGCAAAAACAATAAAAACACTAAACACTACTCAAAATAACAATCCGGTATTTCTATAAAAGTGCAGCTCTGTATTAACACATAAACTCATCTCAGTCGCTTAAACTGCGCTGTAATATTTATATAACATTTGTGTGTTATAATATCTGTAATTAACTCACCGTGTGAAGGTTGAAAACTCAGTTTGCTCCACTCCGCTCCGTGCCGCTGAAGCTTCACCTTTTACACTTTCATATTCGATTCACGCATGCGCACTTCACTCTCACAGCTAGTGATCTGTAACAGCCTGCATCAGTCTTTTACAGGTTTTTTTTTTAAAGTTGCGTTTTTTCTCAGTCTGTTTTAAAGTCAAAGTCAAAGTCAACTTTATTGTCAATTCTGCTATATGTACAGGACACACAGAGGATTGAAATTTCGTTTCCCTCAGAACAATGGTGTGAGAAACCAACATAACAAGACAAATGATTAAAAAAGTAAAATAAAATAAAATAAAATAAAATATGTACACTATAGACATTCACGGCACATGTGAGTGTGTAGATATTTACATTTTAATGCAAACAAGAGAGAGCAGCAGTAGTAAAAGTGGCTTGTGTGTGTGTGTGTTTGTGTGTGTGTGTGTGTGTGCAGTTACAGGTCGGTGACTCTTAAGGCAGAGAGGGGAGAGAGTTGAGCTTTCTGACAGCCTGGTGGCTGAAGCTGTTCTTCAGTCTTGTGGTTCGGGCCTGGAGGCTGCGAAATCTCCTCCCCGATGGCAGAAGACTAAAGAGGCCTTGTAAGGGGTGGGTGGGGTCCCCGCTATGCTGAGTGCTTTTTGGGGTCCCCCGCTATGCTGAGGTCCCCCGCTATACTGAGTGCTTTCCGGGTTAACTGGGTGTTGTAAATGTCTGTGAGGGAAGATAATGTGGCACTGATGATTTTTCCTGCTGCGTTCATTATGCGTTGCAGTGTCTTCTGGTTTTGAGCAGTGCTGTTCCCAAACCACACAGTGATGCAGCTGGTCAGGATACTTTCAATGGTGCCACGGTAGAATGAGTACATGATGGGTGTCGGGACTCTGGCTCTTCTCAGTTTGCAGAGGAAATAGAGGCATTGTTGTGCTTTCATGGCCAGAGATGCAGTGTTGGTGGTCCAGGAGAGGTCCTCTGTTATGTGCACACCCAGAAACTTGGTGCTGCTCACCCTCTCCACAGCAGCACTGTTGATGATCAGAGGAGGGTGCTGAGTGTGTGCTCTCCGAAAGTCGACAACAATCTCCTTTGTCTTCTCTATGTTTAGAGAGAGATTATTGTTGGTTTGTAGTCAGTGATGGTTTGGATTCCCTGCCACAGGCTCCTTGTGTCTCTGCTGTCTTTAAAGTTGTGGGTTATCCTCCTGGCATATTGTCTTTTGGCCTTTTTGATGCCACGGGACAGGTTGGCCCTAGCTGTTCTCAGGTCGTCGTCATCGCCGGCCCTAAAGGCAGCATTTCGTGCCTTCAGCAGGTTATGGACCTCTCCTGTCAGCCATGGCTTCTGAGTGCCTCGTTCCTATCGTTGTTGTTAGAGCTGGGTGGAATGTAAACAGCGACCAGCAGAATCACTGTGAACTCCCTCGGAATGTAGACAGGTCGGGACTTGACGATTCTAAACTCCACAAGGGGAGAGCAGTGTCTGCAGACTACCACAGTATCACGACACCAAGCATCATTGATGTAAACACAGACCCCGCCACCGCAGGTCTTACCGCTCTCGACGCCGCCGTCCACGTATATATTTAGCGCTTATTCCTCTCCGCTGTTAATATTTTATTGAACTAGACACAAACTACATGAATTACAAATCGAGCTAACACATTTTTCCCCTTGTGGTGCATAAATATTCCCACCCTTTAGAAATGTTGGTCCAGTGATACATGATAAACAATGTGCATTATGAAATATAGGCATCCAGTAAAACAGCTGTGTTTAATTTTAAAAACTGTGAGAAACTGAGTTTAATCATACTTTTATTCAGTGTCCTACAAAATTAATGACACTGAAAATACGGAGACAAAAAATAAATAAATAAACAAAATTTGTACCATTTTACAGTTTTAAAGCTTCAGTACAAATTTACCACTGTTGTTTCCATTCTCCATGAGTTTTTAATTGTTATAAAAATACAGATGATATCCGCAATATATCATAGAAAAGTATGTTGTGACATCATTTATCACATTATTATGTCATACTGCACAGCCCTATATGACACACACACACACACAAGCTTTTGTCACAAAGGGGAAGGTCAGTATTTCAACATTTAGAGAGTAATCCTGCACTAAAGTAATGCCACACTTTGATTTCGTGTTGTAGCTCATGATCTTATTTGCATGTTGTTGTGGCTTCTGTAAACTGCAGGACTGATGTTATGGTTTAGATAGAAAAGGGGAGCTAAGATTAATTTATAGGTATAGAACAGATACTCATGCTTTTCTTCTGAGATACACTAACCAACCAAATTCTAAAACTCACCAACCCCATTCTAAAACTGTGTTCTGAGATGCTTTTCTGCGCACCGTGGTTGTAAACAGTGGTTATTTGAGTAATTTGAGTGAATTATTTGAGTGGTTGTTTGAGCATTCCTGTCACCTAAATTAATGAGCAGGTGTACAGGTGTTCCTAATAAATTGGTCAGTAAGTGGACTTTACAGTGCGTGGTCAGCGGTCTCAGAATTGGTTGTGGGTGTATGGGGTGGCCCGGGTGGGTGTTTAAAAAGTACAATGTTCATAAACAATATCTGTGATGAGGAGCTGCTTTGCATTCATTTTATATTTAAAGGGGTCCCTGGCTGCAACATCTATTGCTTGAGGCATTTCTGTGCACTGTGTTTGGCTCGAGATTATTTTAGAGTTCTGAAATTATTTTTATAGATCTAGGTCTAGATTTGTATACAGTCAGATCCGTAAGTATTTGGACAGTGACACAATTTTCGTAATTTTGCTTCTGTACACCGCCACAAGGGATTTGAAATGAAGCAATCAAGATGTGATTGAAGTGTAGACTTTCAGCTTGGGGTTTAACAAAAATACTGCATTAACCATTTAGGAATTACAGCCATTTTTTTAATGGAGTCCCTCCATTTTCACAGGCTCAAAAGTAACTGGACAAACTAAAATAATCATAAATGTTAGGATTCTAAAATAATGCTGAAGACCTACCTCCACATGTTTGAGTGGCTCACCACCCATGAAGGATGGCATAAATGGGACTGGGCCCAAGCGCTTGCACCATTCCTCACTGGGGAGGCCCAGCTGGCCTACTACGCCCTTGCACCAGGGGCGACTGCTGATTATGACATCCTCAAAGAAGAAATCCTGGTGCAGTGTGGTCTCTCCTCCTCCAACACGGTGGCAGAGTTCCACAAGTGGACCTACAAGCCCAAAACCACCCCCAGAGCCCTGCTCTGCATCACGAAACACTCGCTGCAACCAGCTCACCACTACGAAAGTAGCTGAGAAGTCACCGTGGATTGGTTCCTGAGAACTCTGCCACCCAAAGAGTGCAAGAGATGATCAAAGCACTAGCGTGTACCCAGACGACAGCACCGAAGACACCGGTCCCCCACTGTGCTGCGCCGCGAGTCTACGACTGCCACGCTTTCAGAACGCCTCCCGACTCTGCACCACCATTCCCCATCACAACTCCACTAAATAAATAAATAAATACATGTTTGTTTGCACTAACCCTGCCTGTTCTGAGTCTGTGTTCTGCTTGCTGCAGCTGCGAGTTGCTATTACACACACACATACATATATTAATCCAAGAGCTTAATTACTCACCAAGAGTTTAAATAAGTTCCAGGAAAATATATTCTTATATGTATATATATATAATGTACATTTGCAATGTCAGAGGCAATGGTGGCAAGAAAAGACTCTCTGAAATGACATGAGGAAGAAACCTTGAGAGGAACCAGACTGAGAGGAAACACCTCCTCACTGCTCATCCACAGCTGCATACTATAAAGTCAAAAAGTACTGAGTGTGTGTAAAACTGCTAAAGTTACTTGACATGAGCATGTATGCTACGACTTCCTATTGGGCTGCTGCTGTTGTCAAAATTAGCGTCCAGGGATGTAGGAAGTCAACACAAAGAATAAATTAATGAAAAAGAAATTAAAGATGTTTTTAGAATCGGGGAGGCTGTCTGTTACTAAAGGAATGAGATGTGTGGAGTAATGAATCAAACAGAAACCGAAAATGCTTATCAGAAAAACTTTAGTGAGGAATTATGTCCATCAAAACACTCGACGGCTTTTCATATTTACAGTGATGACAGAAACGTCAAAGAGTAAGGGAGATGATATTTACAAATTATATACATTAAAAAAAACCTCAACAATGTGAGACATGAGCGGAGCTGAAAGCAAAGAAATTAATAAAACAAAACACTTACTAACTCCAACCAATTCAACGCTAATCTAAACAAAGAAAAAGAAAACAAAACAAAACTTCGGCGTAAACGCCAACTAACTACTCTCACTAACAAAACATAAATACAAGCATTAGCTCCCGCTCCTATCCTAGTGTTTTTATACAAGCGATATTCTACATGTTGCTTTGTGTAGGTCACGTGACATACTAACCTCCTCTCAACACTATGAGTCAAGAGATAAATCCAACCATCAACTCTTAAAGAGAGAAAGGGAATCAGATCACAGCACAATCGGGCAAACAGCCAGAGTCAAACCAGAGGCGAGTAAATACAACATGTAGAGTAAAGGGAGCGATCAGAAATAACTCAAGATAAACTAACAAATCATAATTGCACCAGAAACTCGAAAAGGATGGACAGCGTGACAAACAAGCGAGAACTATCAGCAAAGGAGAAACACACTCTCCCGTCTTACGTCATTTCCGAGTCCTTATAGTAGACTGGGGGTGCCTGATTGGTTCAGAGATGGGTGTCGTCATCACGTTGACAGGGAAGATCGACCGGTCGGTTGTCCAATCACAGGATCTAAAAGTGGTAACAGTCAAAACAAGGCAGATAGAAAAAGACAAACCTCCCACAATATTACGGGACATAACAGTGCACAGGGGCATTGTCATGCTGGAACAGGTTTGGGCCTCTTACTTCCAGTGAAGGGAAACTGTAATGCTACAATACACAAAGACATTCTATACAATTGTGTATTTCCCAAGTTTGGGGATGAACCACATATGGGTGTGATGGTGTGATTAGATAACTGCATAAATGTGCACTTGTACAGGTGTTCCTAATAAAGTGGACAGTGAGGGTAAAGTGATAATTAAAAAAATTAGGGTGGTCAAGGCTTGGCGTCGCAGAAAATTCATAATGTCCATTTGGGGTCGTTTGCCAAAAAAATGTTTGAACCCCTGAACTACAGCCTAAGAAGGAAGGTGCTAATGTCACGTGACTACCTAAAGCAAGAGTCGTGACTAAGGCCAGTTCTGAAACCTGAATTCAAATTCCAACTGCAAATAAATACAGCTTACAAAACTATATCAAAGTTATGAGTTTAACTTTTACAAATAAGAAGTAAATAATGAATTAATCGCAAAGCTTTTTTTCTGTGTCAGTAATCTCTCATAACGCCAGTTTACACTTCATTTCTTTCATTCAGTTTATACAGATCTACGAAACTAAATATTTAGTACTATATAAAGTAATATTTATGTTTATCAGACTGTTCCTAACCTTTGTAAAACGTACTGTATTACCTAGATTATGTGTGTAAGCACCAGATAGCAAAGAGAGGTGGATTCATGTGTATGTTCAGCTGTACAGGTCAGTATCAGTCATCAGTTAGTTTCCAATGTTGAAGCAACACTCACTGTTCGCTCGCTTTATCAGGACCAACACAAAGCAGCTATTCTGAGTTCTGCGCATGCGCGTCATTTGGATCGTAACGGCCAACTGCCGCTTCACGCTGAGGTAAAGTTAAGCGAAAATATATATTTTGTTCGCCGCTTTAATACAGTGGTTTCACTGTGTAATGTTAAATATCATGTTAGAGTTGTAATGGTTTATATTTTGAAGCTTTTATAACGCTTCATAATTGTGTAATTTATCGTCGTGTTTGCGCGCGTGAGCTAAAGCAGCAGCTAACTCTGAGGTAAACTTTACAACCGTTTTAGTTATTTAAACTGGCAACTTCAGCACGATAAACTTGACATTTATCACTTTCTAACTGTATTATTTGTTAGACTTTAAGGCAGTGAGGTGATTTCGAGTGGAAATGAGGCACAGAACTCTGTTAAAGCCTTTCTCAGAAGCTCCATGACGAGGCTGCGATGGTGTTTGGGTGTAGCAGCCTTTAGAACGGGGGGTTTCATGTCCCGCTCACATTTACAGCAATAATCATTTCATTTTAACAACTTTATTCTGATTAATCGCAGTGTAGCCGTTCGCGTAACACGAAGGCTTTAAGACCCTGCAGAAGCCTCTGCCAGCTGGTTGCTTCCTCAGCGGACGGAACTAATGCGCAAGCTGCAATCCCATTGGCTAGCGCTCACCGGCTGCGCTTTGATTTCAGCAAATCAGTTCGGGCGAACGCGCACAACGTGATGAATATTTATGAGCCCAGCAGCCTATCAGGCGTTAGCGCGCCACTCTTTGCTCTCTAACAGATTCAGGGATAACTATTCTAACTAGCTGTTATCTAACGATAAACATTAACTAAAGCTGGCTACATAAAATACCACTAATGACTAGATTCATGAGAGGTCAGCTGATGCGTTAACACGTCACAGAAATGCAGTGATGTCATCAGCTTCCCAGCGAGTGTGTTTTGGGAAACAGTGAAATGACAGCAGCAGGAGCTTATGGCAGCGTCGCAGCTCTCTACTTCAGCGGCGCTGGCGTGACAGACACTGACCTGCTGACAGCAGGTGATCTACCTGAGGGAGGACCTGAGCCACACCAGAAGTCGTCTTTGACGATCGTAAGTTAATGTTCATCAATAGATGAAAATATTTTATAAAACTTTTAGTATGTTTTTAATCTCAGACCTCATTATTGTTAGTCTTTTTCTTTTCCACAGAAACACGGAGTGACCAATAATGTCTCAAGCACCATCACCCTCCAATAATTCTCTAAGTTCTGTTTACTGTGAAAAATATGCGTTTTCATTCGTGTTGGAATCGACCCGTACGACTGACTTTCACCTGTGGAGCACAGAATGCGTTATTAATAGGATCAGCTGTTATTTCTGTATAATTCTAGAGGTTACGTGTGTAAGACTTGACATTTTTATAAATGAGCCACTGAAATACAGTTTCACTGTGTAACTGATGTCTTTTTCTTTTAGGGAGGAACTCCTCAGCAGAGCCACAGCACAGCACTGAATGCTAAAGGCTTTCCCATGTAGAACACTGATTACAATTTTACACCTTTGTAAGCTTTTGTATCTCAGCAGAGAGGATTTGTAAATGCGTGGATGAAACCTACATGGTGAGGAATAACACCATCAGAACAGATCTCAGTGGAAATAAGACAAACATGTTGCCTGTGCACTTACTGATGCACATGAATTAGCCTACTGCTGAAGCAAAATGACTTAAAATATTTTCACACGTTACAGGCGAAATAATATATTTACTTTTTCTTCTTTAAAATGTTGCTATATTTATATTTTACATCATTTCTCTTTTATGAAAATTACATGTAATCCCAAAATGCCATGTTTTATTCAGAGCCTTTGTTGGAGTTTACAGGTATCATAGAGGTGCAGTTATGGGAACGCTCCTGCTACAAGATGAGATGCTCTGGAATCGGTTTCACTGTTTCTGAACTGTAGGATTTTTATTGCAGGTTTTCTGGGAGCCCCAGTTAAAGACATCGAGAACTTACAGATGTTGGCCTTAACGTGTCAGCGTGGATAGACGTCTATTCCAGTCCTGTCTACACCACACCAGACTTCTCTCTGCATTGTGTAGATGGCTGACTACCACCAAGTTCTCTTCAGGTGTATAGAAACATAACAAAGGGACCAACTGAATACTGCAAGAGCAAAGAACTTGCCTTACTTCAGAAATAAATGTTAACTGCAAAGGAAAATAATTTATCTACTATATTTCTCTGTGCTCTGTTTTCAAGGGTAACATTTATTTATAAAGTGTTTACTGTGTAAGGTATAGTTTAAAAATCCTGTGATCTACTGACACTAATGTTGTTCCACACCTGTATGTGTTTCTTTTGTGGAACACCATTCCTCACCATTCATGTATTTTATAGAAGAAAGAGGCAGTGATAGTGAATGGTGACTGAGGCTCTTAACGTTCTGCCTTACATCTCCTTATAAAAGTCAAACAGGTTTGGAACAAAATAAGAGTGTGTATATTATGACAAGTTTCATTTTGGGGTAAACTATCTCTTTTAATTTGTAACTTTGAGACTAGTGATATTAGCGTATAATTTATTTTTATTAATCTATTTGTGAATGCATGGGTGTGAAGGCATTTTTTTATATTTGGCTATTTAGTCTTAAGATTTATATACTGCAGAAAGTTTATTCTGAAGATGTATTTGTAAAACAGTGAGTAACTATCTGGATTTATACATATTTTCTGATCTAGTTACCGTAATAAAGTAAACAAAATAGTTGCAGTGTTGTTGTGTAGCAATATCCATGCACGCAGAGGCGTATCTACAGAGCAGGCAAGGCCAGCAATTACCTGCTGCCCCGCATTCTGAGAGGCCCCTGAGGGCTGATCTTTTAAATCATCAGAAATTTTCATCTTAAAATAATGCGCAGCAACATCTCAGCAACCCCCTTTAGGGGCGCTGTCTCGTTTGTGACTTTATGCTTCTGCGCCACCCCCCACACTCGAGTCGCACGAGCTTTAACTCCTGAAGATGAAGAGGACATACTGTACCTATCTGGCAGCCAGAAGCACAAGAGAAAACAAGAAGAGCAGGAAAAGAGGAAACAGGACAGCGGTAAGTGATGGAGATAATGAGGAATGAATTAAGGATAATTAAAGACAAACAAACCCACATCTTGTCCAATTTCAGTTTTAGTTCACCTTATTATTTGCAAGATGAATTACTGGTGCTAGTTAGCTAGTGTTAGCATGTTTTGAGTAGAGTTAGCAGTTCTTAATGTGGTCTGAAATGCAATAGATGTTACCTGGAATGATGCGCAGGACACCGTCTCTTGCTCCTGTGGATCAATACTGTACGTTAGTGAATATGTTAGTTAATATTAGTTAACATGACATTAAACCTAATTTACATGAAGACATCATCGTTCATTTAAAAATCCAGTTTAAAACCAACAACACACCGAGGTGCTACTAAAATCACAACTGCTTACCTGTTTTTCAGGTAACGATGGAGTAATGTCCTATTTCCCTTTTCTGTGTGTTTTCTTCAAACTTCAGAGCAAAGGAGACAAAACAAACATCTGCTGAACACGAACCTGCTGCTGAACCTGCAGTCAAAAGCAACCAGAACTTCAACCAGCAACAAACCCCCTCAATCCTAAACTACAGCGATACACGACGATGCAAAATAGAAAATAATTCAGCAACAAACCCCCACAATCCTAAACTACAGCGATACACGACGACGCAAAATAGAAAATAATTCAGCAACAAACCCCCACAGTCCTAAACTACAGCGATACGTGACGACGCAAAATAGAAAATAATTCAGCAACAAAAACCCCCACAGTCCTAAACTACAGCGATACGCGACGACGCAAAATAGAAAATAATTCAGCAACAAACCCCCACAGTCCTAAACTACAGCGATACGCGACGACGCAAAATAGAAAATAATTCAGCAACAAACCCCCACAGTCCTAAACTACAGCGATACACGACGACGCAAAATAGAAAATAATTCAGCAACAAACCCCCTCAATCCTAAACTACAGCGATACACGACGACGCAAAATAGAAAATAATTCAGCAACAAACCACCACAATCCTAAACTACAGCGATACACGACGACGCAAAATAGAAAATAATTCAGCAACAAACCCCCACAATCCTAAACTACAGCGATACGTGACGACGCAAAATAGAAAATAATTCAGCAACAAAAACCCCCACAGTCCTAAACTACAGCGATACGCGACGACGCAAAATAGAAAATAATTCAGCAACAAACCCCCACAGTCCTAAACTACAGCGATACGCGACGACGCAAAATAGAAAATAATTCAGCAACAAAGAGAATTTGCAGATTATTGGTTCCTTTAATGATGTCAATCATAAATTTACAGGATCTGGGGCCTCATTTCTAAAACTTTGTGTGGATGCCAGGGTGAAAGTGTGCATATGCACAAAGCCCAGAAAACTGCATGCACGCAAAAATAAAATCAGGTTTATAAAACTTTGCAAACGCGCACCTGCATGATGACACCTGAAGCAATCTTCCACCTGAAGCAGTCTCTGTATAGTGTATAGTGTACATTGTATACCGTTACTCCCGTATAGTCCTGCGTGGTGCGCGTCGGTACCCTTACTCCTGTATAGTCCCGCGTGGTGAGCGTCGGTACCGTTACTCCTGTATAGTCTTGCGTGGTGCGCGTCGGTACCGTTACTCCTGTATAGTCTTGCGTGGTGCGCGTCGGTACCGTTACTCCCGTATAGTCCTGCGTGGTGTGCGTCGGTACCGTTACTCCCGTATAGTCTCGCGTGGCGCGCGTCGGTACTGTTACTCCCGTATAGTCCCGTGTGGTGCGCGTCGGTACCGTTACTCCCGTATAGTCCCGCGTGGTGCGCGTCGGTACCGTTACTCCCGTATAGTCCCGCGTGGTGCGCGTCAGTACCGTTACTCCTGTATAGTCCTGCGTGGTGCGCGTCGGTACCCTTACTCCTGATGTGTAATGATCTGTGTGGTTCAGACTCCAGTGACTTCAGCTGCCAGTCTTACAGTTTATTCCTTTCAGATATTAATATCACTTCTTCATCACTTCTTGTTCCATATAAATATTCTCTTTCTTTATGGCTTATTATTTGTTATTTATTTAATTAAATTAAATAACACTTTAACAGTTGGCTTTATTGCCATTTACAGTAGCTACATGTCTCTCCTCAGTGTATAAAGACCTCAGCAGCAGGTAAATTAAAGACAATAATTTTAAATTTAGATTTTAAAAAAAGTCTACGTTACTAGGGAAACTGTGTCCCTTAGCAACCAGTGAAGGAGACGCCTTTAACCTGCAGCACTTGTTTTCTTGCACTGACAAACATCAGACTCGATAGATAGCTGGATAGATAGAGGGATGAATGGACAGATATATAGATAGAAAGATATGTAGATAGATAGATAAATGGATGGATGGAGGGATGAATGGATAGATAGATAGATAGATAGATAGATAGATAGATAGATGGATGGATGGAGGGATGAATGGACAGATATATAATTAGATAGATAGATAGATAGATAGATAGATAGGTAGACATTCGTTTTTCATCCCAAAGGGGAAATTTAGGATAAATATAGTGAAACTCCACACAGGATCCCAGGAGCAGAATCAAACTCAGAGGAAAGCGCTACAATAGGCTAGTGTCACTGTGATTGACAGGGGAGAGAGAGTATGCCCCTCCCACCCAGAGAGCACAGCCAGTTTAGCCCTCTTGTACTCACGGCCACGAACGGCTGTGGCATTGTGGGGACTTAAACTCGTGATCTCCAAGCGAAAGCAGGGTTTTTGATGTTCCTTACCAATAAACTTCAATCTGACCCGTGATATTTTGCGTTGTCACTTCAGAGCTCGTTACGGTTCCTGATTATAAAAGTCTGTTTGTTGTTTATCCTATTATCCTTTGTGCCTGAGTTGATCATTGCTGTGTTGCCATTTAAGATCTGTTCTCCTGCTGTTGCTACACTCTTCTGTGTAAAGTTCTCAGGAGCTCGGATGCCGTTTCCTCTGATACACCAGGATCATCACAAGCAGGACAACAACAAGCAGCAGCCCTGCCACTGTCAGGATAATTGCCCACCATGGTAGCTCATCTGTCTCACACACACACACACACACACACACACACACACACATACACACTGTTAGCTTTACTGACTTTATTCTAAAGCCATTATTTGTGTGTTATTGTTTTGGAATTATATTTATATTTATATAATCAGTGACATTTATATGGATTAATATTTATAAGTTATTGTTTGGTATTTAAAACATTTTCTGATTTTAACTAGTAGCTAAATGGTCATGTGATCTTATATTAAATTAAAGCCATCATCAGATGCTAAAATCAGACTGTTTGCCGTTATCACACTGTCGCAAACATAAAACTGTACTCAGTGTTTCCCAAAATTCAGTTTATTCTGCTAAATGTTGAAGTTTCCACACGGACACCAATCACACTGAATCCGTACCTCTCACTGATACTGCGTAAATATGAAGATATTCATTATTCTCCGTGTCCCGGATGATGTAAACTCCCCGATCAGTCAGCTTTACTCCTCTCAGTGTAAGAACTGTGTTAGTGAGTGATGTTCTCGGTCTGTATTCAGCTGTACAGTGTAGTGAGCTTCTATCCACGGTGCAGATCTGTTCACCATGTGGATCTGCTGAATCTTCACCCTTATAGATCACCTCCACTCGCTCTGATACGTGCAAATCCAGCTGCAGATCTTCACCAGGGATTATCTGAACTGATGATGCCATGGCTGAGGAGAAAAAACACTCAACATCTTAACTGGGTGTAAATGTGATATAACACATTAAACCTAAATCAGTAAGAGTGTATAAGCTATAGAGCAGGTAAAGACACTTACTCTCAATGCTGAGACGCAGATCATTAATGTCTGTGCCATCACACTCACATATGTATAAACCCTTCATACTGTAATCAGCTGCAGTGATGGTGAGGGTGAGATTTCCCTTCAGGTACTGATCATGGGACATTTTAAATCCCTCCTTTAGTGACCAGCAGGATGTCTGATCACACCGAGCCACTGCATCATCTCGGTTACTGGACAGAGTCCATTTGGCCTCACGAGAACATTTCCGTTTACAGGGCAGAGCAGCAGCCTGATTAAACTTCACCTGTACAGTAGGGACAGCTGATACAGATACTGAAAGAGAGAAGCAGGTAAACAGAATAAAATATAAACCTATACATGCACATATGATTAAATTAAAATTAAAATGTGTATATCTCACACACTTCAGTATAAAGCCTTCCTATAAAACTCTTTGTGTTTATAAATAAAACAATATGCACATGTGACCTGGTTGCAAGAAAACCATAAGAGACCAGAACCTGTCATAAGAGAACTACAGATTCTTTCAAGAATCAGACTGATGTTCGCTAAAATGTTCTTCAGTTGTTATTATGGATTAGCACTAAAGGACAGCGAGTGCTGTTCAGCTAAACTAACAGTGGAACTCTAGAAGATCCTTACGGCTCGGCGTCCTGTCAGGGGCTAAATGATGCTAAGTGGTGCTCTAGCCTGCAGCGACCAGATGCACACACACACACACACACACACACCTCATAGAAACTCCAAGCGTTTATACTAGAGAGAACACAAAGGCTTACAGGTCTCCTGATGATTACAACATCCAGGATGTCGTCATGGCACTGAAAGCTCCATGAACTCATCTGTTAGCTGAACAAAGTTAGTGAGTTCACTTTAAGCTGGTTAAATATGTCCTTTATAATTAACTCCTCAGGAGGAACGTGATCCAGGTATCTGGCCTCAGCTAACTAGTTTCTTCAGTAGATTTTAGGCAAATTATGTAAGTTTATTAAAGCAATGTAAATTAGTTATTTTAGTTAAACTAGCAAGCTATATGTTATATATCAGTAAAGATCAAGATATTTTACATGAATACATTTTGAAGTGTTTTTATTATTTTTTATTTACTGAAATGATTTCTAAACATATATGCTAATGAATCAGAAAAAAACCTAAAAGTACTGACACTTTCAGCCTCATCACTAAATCCAGAGTAAATAAACAGAATAAATCTAAAAGCCTCCATCCCGACAGGCTCCTCCCCCTTTCCCCTGGTGACTGGTACACTGCTGCTGTTTGGCCTGTATTTGCATATGGAACCTGATTGGCTCTTATATTTGATGACGCAGTAACACTCTCCTGTAACTCAGGTTTGTTTCTTAATAGAAGGATTTTCACACTTTGATCCTCTGAACTCTGAAATTAAATCCTGAGAAAGTAAATGTAATTAATCCTAAAACATGTTTAATAGAGGTTTGTAAGACTGTAAGAGGAACTCGCTGAGCCCAGTGTGAGCAGTGAGACTGAAATCACACTCACCTGTGATGAACGTGAGGATGAATAAAAGCAGGACCTGGTGAGGAACCCTGCAGGACTCCATGTCTGAGACACAACACCACCAGCAGCACTGCACAGGTGAGAACAGGTGAGGAATTAACCAGGTACCTAAACACAATAAGTGCAGTGGGAAAGCTTAAGAACAAAGAACGACATGGAGAGTAGAGACAGGAACCTCACACACACACACACACACACACTCATACCTAACACTGGAGCTGTGACGGCTAAGTGAGGAGCTAGTAATTACTAAGATTGATTAATATCTATTTGTAGCTATCTACTTCATAGAACTTTGTAACCTCATCAACTGAAAATTACTACTATTACTACTACTACTACTAATAATAATAATAAGCTACGATAAAAGTTATAATTTAGGGAGAGCGTTCATCTTAATTACAGCCTGGACTATTTTTCAACAGCTATCTTTGTTGAGACTAAATGTGGAGCAAAATTAAGTTTAAATACCTCAGAAATATTTCTTGATACAACCACACCAAGATATGTGACACTGTCTGGGGCTAATTTAAATGGATAAGCAGAAAAGGAAGATAGTTTTGCAGCTTGATTTATAGGAAATAGCTCACTCTTGGAAAGACTGACATTATATCCTGACATAGTGCTGAAACGCTCAAATACAGCCACAACATGAGGAAGAGAATTATGTGGATCTGAGATATACAGGAGCAGGTCATCTGCGTATAATGATAATTTACGCTCTCTGCCCCTCTAATAATTCCCTGAATAACTGATGTTGATCTCAGCAAAACAGCTAAAGGTTCAATCGCTACTGTGAAAAGTGGGGACACATGGGATAGCTCCACTTCGGAAGTGAAGTCCGTCACGTGACTGCGGTTAAGCCAGCCGTTCTTCCTGAAAGACTTTTACGCACTTAATTTTAACTTAAAATTACTACTACTACTACTACTACTAATAATAATAATAATAATAAGCTATGATAAAAGTTATAATAAATGTGTTTTTTTTAAATCACAACATAACCACAAAGCTAAAGCGGCAGTAAAACCGGAAGTGAAGGCCGTCAGGAGCCATTTTGTTGTTTATCCTGAGATAGCTAGCTCACTACATTAACGCTATTTTCTCTAGTAAATACACCACCGTTTGGCGTTTATTAGCAAAAACAATAAAAACACTAAACACTACTCTAAATAACAATCCGGTATTTCTGTACAACTATTTACAGAACTATTTACTGTCGGGTGTTTTATTTATTTATTTATTTATTTATTTATTTTCCACAGCGGCCATTTTACAGAAACTCTTCATGACGAGTTTATTAAAAGTGCAGCTCTGTATTAACACATAAACTCATCTCAGTCGCTTAAACTGTAATATTTATATAACATTTGTGTGTTATAATATCTGTAATTAACTCACCGTGTGAAGGTTAAACACTCGGTCTGATCCACTCCGCTCCGTGCCGCTGAAGCTCCATCTTTTACACTTTCAGTTTCGATTCAGAGCGAGTAAATCTCACGCATGCGCACTTCACTCTCACAGCTAGTGATCTGTAACAGCCTGCATCAGTCTTTTACAGGTTTTTTAAAGTTGTTTTTTCTCAGTCAGTTTTAGCGCTTATTCCTCTCAGCTGTTAATATTTTATTGAACTAGACACAAACTACATGAATTACAAATCGAGCTAACACATTTTTCCCCTTGTGGTGCATAAATATTCCCACCCTTTAGAAATGTTGGTCCATTGATACATGATAAACAATGTGCATTATGAAATATAGGCATCCAGTAAAACAGCTGTGTTTAATTTTAAAAACTGTGAGAAACTGAGTTTAATCATACTTTTATTCAGTGTCCTACAAAATTAATGACACTGAAAATACGGAGACAAAAAATAAACAAAAAAACAAAATTTGTACCATTTTACAGTTTTAAAGCTTCAGTACAAATTTACCACTGTTGTTTCCATTCTCCATGAGTTTTTAATTGTTATAAAAATATTGATGATATCCGCAATATATCATAGAAAAGTATATTGTGACATCATTTATCACATTATTATGTCATACTGCACAGCCCTATATGACACACAGACACACACACACACACACACACACACACGTTAAGCTTTTGTCACAAAGGGGAAGGTCAGTATTTCAACATTTAGAGAGTAATCCTGCACTAAAGTAATGCCACACTTTGATTTCGTGTTGTAGCTCATGATCTTATTTGCATGTTGTTGTGGCTTCTGTAAACTGCAGGACTGATGTTATGGTTTAGATAGAAAAGGGGAGCTAAGATTAATTTATAGGTATAGAACAGATACTCATGCTTTTCTTCTGAGATACACTCACCAACCAAATTCTAAAACTCACCAACCCCATTCTAAAACTGTGTTCTGAGATGCTTTTCTGCTCACCGTGGTTGTAAACAGTGGTTATTTGAGTTATTTGAGTGAATTATTTGAGTGGTTGTTTGAGCGTTCCTGTCACCTGAATTAATGAGCAGGTGTACAAGTGTTCCTAATAAATTGGTCAGTAAGTGGACTTTACAGTGCGTGGTCAGCGGTCTCAAAATTGGTTGTGGGTGTATGGGGTGGCCTGGGTGGGTGTTTAAAAAGTACAATGTTCATAAACAATATCTGTGATGAGGAGCTGCTTTGCATTCATTTTATATTTAAAGGGGTCCCTGGCTGCAGCATCTATTGCTTGAGGCATTTCTGTGCATTGTGTTTGGCTCGAGATTATTTTAGAGTTTTGAAATTATTTTTATAGATCTAGGTCTAGTTTTGTATACAGTCAGATCCGTAAGTATTTGGACAGTGACACAAGTTTCGTAATTTTGCTTCTGTACACCGCCACAAGGGATTTGAAATGAAGCAATCAAGATGTGATTGAAGTGTAGACTTTCAGCTTGGGGTTTAACAAAAATATTGCATTAACCTTTTAGGAATTACAGCCATTTTTTAATGGAGTCCCTCCATTTTCACAGGCTCAAAAGTAACTGGACAAACTAAAATAATCATAAATATTAGGATTATCACCAAATGCTGAGTTTCCTCCCTTGAGATGCATGGAGGAGTTGCTGGCCCTCCGCCAGCAGAGCGCTGCTGCCGCTGCCATTTCCCCTGAACCCCGCTGGGATGCCCCTGCCTCCTCTCTAAAATGATGCTGAAGACCTACCTCCACATGTTTGAGTGGCTCACCACCCATGAAGGATGGCATAAAAGGGACTGGGCCCAAGCGCTTGCACCATTCCTCACTGGGGAGGCCCAGCTGGCCTACTACGCCCTTGCACCAGGGGCGACTGCTGATTATGACATCCTCAAAGAAGAAATCCTGGTGCGGTGCGAGTCTATGACCACCAGCCTTCCAGAACGCCTCCTGACTCCGCGCCACCGCCACTCCTCCCTGCTCACCTGTGCCACCGCGACCCTATATATAGCTACATATATATAGCTACATATATATAGCGACCCTCCTGTCCCATTCCTCACTGCAGCCCACAGTCCAGAAAGCCAGCCACACCCACTCTCCCTCCACCAGCACCACCATTCCCCATCACAACTCCACTAAATAAATTAATACACGTTTGTTTGCACTAACCCTGCCTGTTCTGATATATAAAATGTATATTTGCTGGTATGTATACTTTATTTTTGCAAAGATTTTGGACTGGTCCTCGTAACCCAGTATACAACAAACACAAATGCAGCAGCAAGATTTCACTCCTCTTTTAAATTCAATTCCATTTTATTTCATTTATATAGCGCTTTTAACAATGGACACTGTCACAAAGCAGCTTTACAGAAATCCAGATATAGATTTAGATCCCTAATGAGAAAGTCAGAGGCAATGGTGGCAAGAAAAGACTCTCTGAAATGACATGAGGAGGAAACCTTGAGAAGAACCAGACTGAGAGGAAACACCTCCTCACTGCTCATCCACAGCTGCATACTATAAAGTCAAACAGTACTGAGTGTGTGTAAAACTGCTAAAGTTACTTGACATGAGCATGTATAAAGATGAAAGATAGATAACAATTAAAGCCAATAACACACATTATTTAATAGAAACATTATTTTCATAGAGCTCGCTTTGTGCACAGGGGCATTGAACTATTCATTTATTCATTTTGCATCTTCAGTGGTCAGAGGCAAAAGCAACCAGAACTTCAACCAGCAACAAACGCCCACAATCCTGAACTACAGCGATACACAACGATGCAAAATAGAAAATAATTCAGCAACAAAGAGAATTTGCAGATTATTGGTTCCTTTAATGATGTCAATAATAAATTTAGAGGATCTGGGGCCTCATTTCTAAAGTATGGATGCCAGGGTGAAAGTGTGCATATGCACAAAGCCCAGAAAACTGCATGCAGGCAAAAATAAAATAAGATTTATAAAACTTTGCAAATGTGCACCTGCATGATGACACCTAAAGCAATCTTCCACCTGTAGCAGTTTCTCAGACAGTGCAGTCACCTTGAAACAGGCCAGAGGTTTGTATTGTGTATAGTGTACATTGTGTACCCTTACTCCTGTATAGTCCTGCATGGTGCGCGTGGGAACTTAAACTCGTGATCTCCAAGAGAAAGCAGGGTTTTTGATGTTCCTTACCAATAAACTCCAATCTGACCCGTGATATTTTGCGTTGTCACTTCAGAGCTCGTTACGATTCCTGATTATAAAAATAGTCTGTTTGTTGTTTATCCTCTGATCCGTTATGATTATAGTGTGTTTCAGTGAGATGGCCATGACTGGTGATCAGAGAGCACAAAAATATCTCCCCATAAAGACATCATTACACTCCTTACAAAATAAAACACTATGTATAGTCAGTAAACCTGCGCTTTTTACACTGAACAGAGTTAGTGAGTAGTTTTGTTTAGGGCAGACGCTGCATTACTAGCGGGCAGGTGTAAGTTTTTAGGTATGCTACTGTACTTGCTGGGACTGTTAATTTTTTTAGTAGTTGGTGAACTCAAACGTAGCAGTCGTTTACGTTCACACTAAGCTGTGATGGAGCTTACGGTCTACAGCTGCAACCATCTGCTGGTGTTTTAAAGCTGTGCTGTTTCAGAGTGACTCTGTCCCAGTGTAGATGCACAATTCCACTTCAACACTCTTCCTGTGCACTAGCCCTGCCCCTGGACCCGAGGTTTTACCAGTGAATGTGCTGATCACTGATCAGATCATCTGTCTCCCAACAGAGGATGGCTTACTTTTAGAGTCTGGTTCCTCTCAAGGTTTCTTCCTCATGTTGTCTCCTCTGGCTTGTTCATTAAGGATCTAAAACCAGACCTGCATTTCTGTAAAGCTGCTTTAGCACAATATCTATCGTTAAAAATCACTATATAAATAAAACTGAATTGAGTGAAATCTGGCCAGTCTGGGTTTATATCAGATCTGATCTCACAGCACAGGTGAAATAACATCACAGTCTGAAATCTTGTGTTGGCTTTAATAAAACTCAGCAGGTCCAAAGTGCCAGTGCTGAAACCACAGTGGAGGTCAGGAGGTATCTGACTGATTTACATTTCTAGTGTTTAGCAGAGACTCTTATCCAGAGAGATTCATACCTCTAAGAACAGAAACCCACTGGAATCCTGCAGGACAAATTCTGCTTCTTTTACAGATGCAATAATGAAGCAGCTGCAGACTTAATCTACATTTGAATAAAGGCAGAGTAAAGTATAACATTAAATAAAAGGATAAATGTTTTAAATATTTTCTGATGTTCCTAGTAAAAAGCCCCAGCAAAAATTATTTCCCAAAATAAATACATACAAGTTTATTTGTTTTTCTGCATCTGTTTATTCCTGTATTCTTCTGAAAACGTCTGTTTATTCCTGTATCCCTTTGACTTATACAAACAAGTATTATACATTACACGTCATCAACTACAGAACGTAATAAATAAGCAAAGGAGGATTTTCTGATGTCACTTTCTGAAGCCATCTTTAGTCAAGGCACCACAAATGAGCTATTTACATATTTACATTATTCTATAATTTCTATCCAGAACACAGACAAAATTAATTTACATTTACATTTATGCCATTTTGGCAGATGCTCTTATCCAGAGCGACTTACAGGAGTGCGTTGAAGTCTCTATCAATAAATACACTCTGATACTGGTTCGCTAGGTCACAGACTAAGAATACCATCAGTCCAAAAACTCTGTTGGGGAGATGATATGGTAACAATACAATACAAAGTTGTTGTTTTCCCTTTTTTTTATGAATTTCTAATTTAAGTACTTTAGGAGGTACGTCTAGGACCAAGTACTGAGCCTTGTGGGACACCAGTGGAGAGTCTGCGGGGAGCAGATGTGGATCTCCTCCATGACACCACCGGCTGTACCACCAATTCCTAGACTCATGGACAAGAGAGTCTTGTGGTTCACTGTGTCAAACGCTGCTGAAAGGTCAAGGATGATGAGGATAATCAAAAGGTGTTGAGATGGTGATCAACAGTATTTTTGCCCAGGAGTTGTAGCAGTGAAGCTGAGTTATGGAGCAGTTAAGCGCCACTGCAGAGCCACGACTGAGGGGAGAAGATGGAGTCACTCCGGTGTACAGTAATAAAACAAAGCTCAGTGAAGTTAATCAGCTACAGCAAATACAACACCAGCTAGTGAACACGTGTGTATGAGGACACACCCAGTAAACACTGATCAGTCCCAGCTAGTGAACACGTGTGTGTGAGGACACACCCAGTAAACACTGATCAGTCCCAGCTAGTGAACACGTGTGTGTGAGGACACACCCAGTAAACACTGATCAGTTCCAGCTAGTGAACACGTGTGTATGAGGACACACCCAGTAAACGCTGATCAGTCCCAGCTAGTGAACACGTGTGTGTGAGGACACACCCAGTAAACACTGATCAGTTCCAGCTAGTGAACACGTGTGTATGAGGACACACCCAGTAAACGCTGATCAGTCCCAGCTAGTGAACACGTGTGTGTGAGGACACACCCAGTAAACGCTGATCAGTCCCAGCTAGTGAACACGTGTGTGTGAGGACACACCCAGTAAATACTGATCAGTCCCAGCTAGTGAACACGTGTGTGTGAGGACACACCCAGTAAACACTGATCAGTCCCAGCTAGTGGGAAAGTTACTGAGCAGCTCAGACTGACATGGAGCAGCTCACAAGGAGAAGAATCACAACAGACAGGTGGAAAAAACATGAGCTTGCAGGGTTCACAAACCTGAGCACTTCTGGAGAAAGTCAGAGCAGAAACAACGATGCAAAACAGAAAATAATCCAAACATGCTGTATGAAGTTATAAGTCTCTTCCCTCTGTTACTCCATTCTTATGTTTGAGCTTCAGGTTCTCTTCCTGCTTCATCATCATTTGCTTCTCTGGCAGTTTAGGCATTTCTGAGGTACCATTCAAGGTCTGTTCTCTTCCTGCTCCACTGCTGATCCTCTATACAAGCTAATAGAGATGAAACGTATAAAAAATCATTAAAGTGCACATTATTAAATACTAATCACCAACTTCAAAACCTACACTCAATAAATTCATCACATCTCCTGAAAGGCTGAGGAATAAAATTAAGATGAATTCAGTTGAAAGTCTTTATTTATAAAGAGACTGTAGAGGATTTGCTTCTCAGAGTGAGACTGGAGGAATTCAGTTTTAAAGAGTCAGAGCATCGTATGTAATGCTGAGTGTTCAGATAAATATTTAAAACTATTAATAATCTGATGTTTAAACAGTTAACTGTTCTCTCTCAGTGATCATGTGAGATTACTGAATTAAACGTGGAACTATTCTGACAGTAAAAGTGTAATTTATAGGTGATAATTCTATTTATTTTGTGGAAGTGTGCATGCAGTGACTGAGTGGCGTCTAATCAGGGTGATGTGCTGTGGATTTTATTCTGGTTACAGCACACAGTCATGTGATCTCTGATGTCACGGAGCTGCACGTCGCTGGTACTTACTTTAGCAATTTGGTAGAACTGAAGTCAGATTTACTCTGCAACAAGAAGCTGCAGCAGCAGAAGCACAGCCCTGCCACCACCAGCACTATCAGGACAATCGCCCACAATGGTAGCGCTCTCTCCTGCTGATCTGTCTCAAACACACACACAGACACAGGTGGCTTAAATGACTTTATCCTACACACACACACACACACACACACACACACACACACACACTCACACACACACACAGAGGAAATTCCATTAGCCCGTGCAGTGTCTCGTGGATGTGAGAAAAATTCAGTGAGAAGTCACAGGGCTACATGATGAACTGGGTTCATCAAATTTAATATTAATATTTAAAAAAATCTTATTAATGAATATTAATAAAAAAAGAATCAGACTAGATGTGTCATAAACCTGATAATCACACAGCATGTGGCGAGTTCACAGTTCTATACACTGCAAACGAAGTCAAACACCAGACAATGAGAGAAGCGCAGAAGGCTAATTATATGTTTCTATAATCACTGACAGTAATATGGATTTATATTTATAAGTTATTGTTTGGTATTTAAAACATTTTCTGATTTTAACTAGTAGCTAAATGGTCATGTGATCTTATATTAAATTAAAGCCATCATCAGATGCCAAAATCAGACTGTTTGCCGTTATCACACTGTCGCAAACATAAAACTGTACTCAGTGTTTCCCAAAATTCAGTTTATTCTGCTAAATGTTGAATTTTCCACACGGACACCAATCACACTGAATACGTACCTCTCACTGATACTGCGTAAATATGAAGGTCTTCATTATTCTCTGTGTCGCGGACGATGTAAACTCCCCCATCAGTCAGCTTTACTCCTCTCAGTGTAAGAACTGTGTTAGTGAGTGATGTTCTCGGTGTGTATTCAGCTGTACAGCGTAGTGAGCTTCTATCCACAGTGCAGATCTGTTCACCATAAGGATCTGCTGAATCTCCACCCTTATAGATCAACTTCACTCGCTCTGATACGTGCAAATCCAGCTGCAGATCTTCACCAGGGTTTAACTGAACTGATGATATCATGGCTGAGGAGAAAAAACACTCCACATCTTAACTGGGTGTAAATGTGATGTAACACATTAAACCTAAATCAGTAAGAGTGTATAAGCTATAGAGCAGGTAAAGACACTTACTCTCGATGCTGAGACACACATCATTAATGTCTTCGCCATCACACTCACACGTGTATTTGTTCCTCATACTGTAATCAGCTGCAGTGATGGTGAGGGTGAGATTTCCCTTCAGGTACTGATCATGGAACATTTTAAATCCCTCCTTTAGTGACCAGCAGGATGTCTGATCACACCGAGCCACTACATCATCTCGGTCACTGAACAGAGTCCATTTGGCCTCAAGAGAACATTCCCATTCACAGGGCAGAGCAGCAGCCTGATTAAACTTCACCTGTACAGGAGTGACAGCTGATACAGATACTGAAAGAGAGAAGCAGGTAAACAGAATAAAATATAAACCTATACATGCACACATGATTAAATTAAAATTAAAATGTGTATCTCTCACACATTAACAAACTAACAAAGTTAGTGAGTTCACTTTAAGCTGGTTAAATATGTCCTTTATAATTAACTCCTCAGGAGGAACGTGATCCAGGTATCTGGCCTCAGCTAACTAGTTTCTTCATGTAGATTTTAAGCAAGTTATGTAGGTTTATTAAAGCAATGTAAATTAGATATTTTAGCTAACTAGCAAGCTATATAGGTTTATATATAAATAAATATTTAATGTATATACGTCATCTCTCACTCAGGAGTCTATAATTCATGTTTTATATCATATATGATCTGTATACATACATTTTAAACAATATTGCTGTTTTACATTTCACTAAACGTTATTATACGCGTTTCTCTTTCCATTATAATCACAACTGATTAAATAGCAGCATAAAATAAAAAGAAAAAAATATCAGTAAAGATCAAGATCAAGATATTTTACATGAATACATTCTGAAGTGTTTTTATTATTTTAATTACTGAAATGATTTCTAAACATATATGCTAACGAATGAGAAAAAAACCTAAAGGTACTGACACTTTCAGCCTCATCACTAAATCCAGAGTAAATAAACAGAATAAATCTAAAAGCCTCCATCCCGACAGGCTCCACCCCCTTTCCCCTGGTGACTGGTACACTGCTGCTGTTTGGCCTGTATTTGCATATGGAACCTGATTGGCTCTTATATTTGATGACGCAGTAACACTCTCCTGTAACTCAGGTTTGTTTCTTAATAGAAGGATTTTCACACTTTGATCCTCTGAACTCTGAAATTAATTCCTGAGAAAGTAAATGTAATTAATCCTAAAACATGTTTAATAGAGGTTTGTAAGACTGTAAGAGGAACTCGCTGAGCCCAGTGTGAGCAGTGAGACTGAAATCACACTCACCTGTGATGAACGTGAGGATGAATAAAAGCAGGACCTGGTGAGGAACCCTGCAGGACTCCATGTCTGAGACACAACACCACCAGCAGCACTGCACAGGTGAGAACAGGTGAGGAATTAACCAGGTACCTAAACACAATAAGTGCAGTGGGAAAGCTTAAGAACAAAGAACGACATGGAGAGTAGAGACAGGAACCTGACACACACACACACACACACACACACAGTCACACACAGTCACACACACACAGTCACACACACACAGTCACACACAATCACACACACCTAACACTGGAGCTGTGACGGCTAAGTGAGGGGCTAGTAATTACTAATACTGATTAATATTTATTTGTAGCTATCTACTTCATAAAACTTTGTAACCTCATCAACTGAAAACTACTACTACTAATAATAATAATAAGCTATGATAAAAGTTATAATTTAGGGAGAGCATTCATCTTAATTACAGCCTGGACTATTTTTCAACAGCTATCTTTGTTCAGACTAAATGTGGAGCAAAATTAAGTTTAAATAACTCAGAAATATTTCTTGATACAACCACACCAAGATATGTGACACTGTCTGGGGCTAATTTAAATGGATAAGCAGAAAAGGAAGATAGTTTTGCAGCTTGATTTATAGGAAATAGCTCACTCTTGGAAAGATTGACATTATATCCTGACATGGGATAGCTCCACTTCGGAAGTGAAGTCCGTCACGTGACTGCGGTTAAGCCAGCCGTTCTTCCTGAAAGACTTTTACGCACTTAATTTTAACTTAAAATTACTACTACTACTAATAATAATAATAATAATAAGCTATGATAAAAGTTATAATAAATGTGTTTTTTTAAATCACAACATAACCACAAAGCTAAAGCGGCAGTAAAACCGGAAGTGAAGGTGTCAGGAGCCATTTTGTTGTTTATCCTGAGACAGCAAGCTCACTACATTAACGCTATTTTCTCTAGTAAATACACCACCGTTTGGCGTTTATTAGCAAAAACAATAAAAACACTAAACACTACTCAAAATAACAATCCGGTATTTCTGTACAACTATTTACAGAACTATTTACTGTCGGGTGTTTTATTTATTTATTTATTTATTTTCCACAGCGGCCATTTTACAGAAACTTTTCATGACGAGTTTATTAAAAGTGCAGCTCTGTATTAACACATAAACTCATCTCAGTCGCTTAAACTGTAATATTTATATAACATTTGTGTGTTATAATATCTGTAATTAACGCACCGTGTGAATGTCTGAGACACAACACCACCAGCAGCACTGCACAGGTGAGAACAGGTGAGGAATTAACCAGGTACCTAAACACAATAACTGCAGTGGGAAAGCTTAAGAACAAAGAACGACATGGAGAGTAGAGACAGGAACCTCACACACACACACAGTCACACACACACCTAAGACTAGGAGCTGTGACGGCTAAGTGAGGGGCTAGTAATTACTAATATTGATTAATATTTATTTGTAGCTATCTACTTCATAAAACTTAGAATAAGACTCAAAAATCAGTGACCAGAAAGCAAACAGTCTGGGACAAAACCAAAACATACGGGCAAGTGTAGCAGGGGATCTTTTTTTAAAAAAATGCTTGTCAAATTCACTCGGCTATCAAAATTACTGAAATTTTTTCTAGTGCTTCAGGTCTTTGCCTGAATTTACAAAAATGTGAATTGTTTGCCTTGAAGAGTTGCCATGACAAATCCATTTGTAATATTCCTATAAAGGACGTTCCAATCTATTTAGGTATGGCTATTTCCAAAAATGAACAGGACAGAATCTCACTAAATTTTAATCCCGTGATCAAAAAAGTAAAGAGCAGATTTAATATTTGGTTACAGAGGGATTTATCTCTTAAAGGTCGTGCTCTGCTGGCTAAAGCGGAAAGTATTTCTAGGCTTACCCATGTTGCTTCCTCAATTCATTCAGATAGTAAAATAAATAAGATAATTGATCAAACGATGTTAAATTTTCTGTGGAAAAACCGCGTGCATTATATTAGAAAATCTGTGATAGTTAATTCATATATTAAGGTATTTCTGGAACTGCCCTATCTTGGTTCACTTCTTACCTGTCAGACCGCCAGCATTACATCTCTGGCTAAGTCCTCTACTGCTCCTGTTTCTCACGGTGTTCCTCAGGGTTCTGCTCTTGGGCCTTTACTCTTCATCATCTATATGCTCCCTTTAGGTAACATTATTCGTCATCACGGCTTTAACTTCCATTGCTATGCAGACGACACCCAGCTCTATATCAGTTCTCAACACAACTCTCCTTTTCCCACCAACTCCATAACAGCGTGTATTAATGATATAAATGGTTGGATGACCAGTAACTTTCTCAAACTCAACACTGATGAAACAGATCTACTACTTGTCGGTTCACCAAAAAAATGTTGCTCCTTTCTGTGCTGATAATGTTAACATTGCTGGGATTTTGGTTCAACCTTCCACCTCCGTTAAAAACCTGGGTATAATCTTTGACTCCTCTCTCTCCTTCCTGCCTCACATTTCTTCACTCACCAAATCTGCCTTCTTTCACCTCCGTAATATTGCTCGTTTACGTCCCTTCTTAAATATCAATGACACTGAGACACTGGTTCATGCCTTCATCACTTCTCGACTAGACTACTGTAATTCTCTTTTCTATGGTCTACCAAACACAACATTAAATAAGCTCCAATATATCCAGAACTCTGCAGCTAGGGTTCTCACTTTTTCTAAGAAATCCTCTCATATTACTCCCATCCTACACACACTTCATTGGCTACCTGTTCGCTTCCGTATTCAATACAAGATTCTCCTCGTCACCTTCAAAGCACTTCATGGTCTCACCCCCCCCCCCCCCCCCGATACATTTCTGATCTCGTTCATACTTACTCCCCAGTTCACACATTACGCTCTTCAGATCCTGGTCTACTGTTAATTCCACGCCACAGGTTAGCATCGTTTGGTGGACGAGCGTTTTGTATCTCTGCCCCCACACTCTGGAATTCTCTTCCCAAAAACATACGTGATCTTTCTTCATTACAGGATTTCAACCTTAAAACACATCTTTTTCTTTCTTGTTTTTCTGATCTCTGACTGTATGATCTGATTCATGCCATGGATTTCTTGTTTATTTCCTTTTGTTCTTTGTCTGCTGTCAAGTTTATCTATTTTCATATTGTAAAGTGACCTTGAGTTTGCAGAAAGGTGCTATATAAAATAAACTTATTATTATTATATAAAAACGGTGGTCTTGATTATTTAGATTTTTCTATTTTAAATAACACTTTCAAAATTAACTGGTTGAAGTATTTTTTGGAAAACCCTTCTTCTGTGTGGAATATTGTATCTAGTACTGTTTTTGACCAACTTGGAGGTCTCTCATTTTTGTTAATGTGTGATTACAAAAACTGCCTGTTAAATGATCAGCTTTTCAAAGGCAAGCACTTTTGGGGTGGAAGTTAATTTATAAGCACAATTTTTCTCTAGAAAAAGAAACGGTACCTCATATTTTCTGGCGTTGTCAATATACAGAGAGGTTATGGTGGGAGGGTCCTAGATTTATAAATGACAAAGTGTTGTGCAACTTTCTTTTACTGTATGAACATGTAATATTTGGCTTTTTGAACTATGACAAGAAGTTGGAAAATGAGGCTTTTTACATTATCAATCTCTTGATTAGACTTGTTAAGTTTCATATTCATCGTTGTAAATTCAGCAATCAGAAACCTCTTTTTTCTGTGGTACTTAAGGAATTAGATATTTATGTAAGCACCATTAAGGAGAGTACAAACAAAAAAGCTGTAAAAACTGTGTATTTATTCGGTACATTTAAGTTATTGTGATTTAGCAAGGCCTTTCATTATTTCATTATTTTATTTTTATTTATTTGTTGGTTTTATATATACATCTATAGTTAATATGTACTTTTTATATTATCTATGTATACCCTTGGCACTTTTGTTATGTATTTGTTGTTCAAGCATTAATAAAAAAAAACTAATCCGCAGAGTAGCGGCGCTCTGATGACGTAGAATAGATGCGACAGAGCGCACAGCTGCCCAAGCGGAAGGAATGGCGTCACCAGGCCGGAAGTAAGCAAACTTTCGGCGAGAGCTTCTGTGGATGTCACGGGGCCGATGCAGGAGTCCAAGTTCTTTAATGACTGATATACATGATGGAGTGTTATGGCTGTTCTATTCTATCAGCTGAGTCGCCGAATAGTTCATTATGCCAGTCACACGGGCTCCACGTCTGTTAGCCGCTAGCCTCAGGGGCAATATGCAGAGAAAGAGAAGAAATCATCCGTCACGTGGCCGGAGAAATCGAGACCAGAAGAGAGAAATCCGTATAAGATCCGTATAACAGACCCAAATATTATATAGAAGTAGCGCCAGTAGTCTAACGCTGTGACTATTTTACAGTTAAAACTCGTTAAAACTCGAGTGGAGAAGCGGCGAACAGACAACGCCAGCGTCCTCTTGCACCCAGGACCCCAGTGTTAGCTGGAGGACAGTATGAGGGGTTGTGGGGACACACCCACAGCACACAGCAGATATATACAAGACGGGGTGTATTATACAGGATAGATACAAGTGCTGTACATGCAGTAACCGGGTGGAGCTTCAGGGTGGAGCTTCAGGGTGGACCAAGGCCAAAATAATAAGCAAAAGACCCTGTTATAGGGAACTGCCTGACCTCCACACAAACACCAAAACAAAACACAGCATTACTTCCCTCACTACGAAATACGAGCTCTAGTGACTTCAGGTGCTGTTCCCAGGTATCTGAGTATACCACTACATCACAGAAGATATGCGAGGTTTACTGGGTGTTTTTAACGGGAAGCATTAAAGGAAGCATCTTTGCGTGACAGAGGAGGACTAAACACCATTTTATGGGTTAACAGGAACTCGTCGGCTAAAACCGCTGCTTTGGACAGGATATCAATCTTCTGCTCACTCAGATGCAGTACTAGCGGTTCAGGGAGACAAGACTTAAATTCCTCCAGCAGTAAAACCGGAAGTGAAGGGCGTTTCTGTTCTTGTTTATCCCGAGATAGCTAGCTCACTACATTAACGCTATTTTCTCTAGTAAATACACCACCGTTTGGCGTTTATTAGCAAAAACAATAAAAACACTAAACACTACTCAAAATAACAATCCGGTATTTCTGTACAACTATTTACAGAACTATTTACTGTCGGGTGTTTCATTTATTTATTTATTTATTTTCCACAGCGGCCATTTTACAGAAACTCTTCATGACGAGTTTATTAAAAGTGCAGCTCTGTATTAACACATAAACTCATCTCAGTCGCTTAAACTGTAATATTTATATAACATTTGTGTGTTATAATATCTGTAATTAACTCACTGTGTGAAGGTTAAACACTCGGTTTGATCCACTCCGCTCCGTGCCGCTGAAGCTCCATCTTTTACACTTTCAGTTTCGATTCAGAGCGAGTAAATCTCACGCATGCGCACTTCACTCTCACAGCTAGTGATCTGTAACAGCCTGCATCAGTCTTTTACAGGTTTTTTAAAGTTGTTTTTTCTCAGTCAGTTTTAGCGCTTATTCCTCTCAGCTGTTAATATTTTATTGAACTAGACACAAACTACATGAATTACAAATCGAGCTAACACATTTTTTCCCTTGTGGCACATAAATATTCCCACCTTTTAGAAATGTTCGTCCATTGATACATGATTATTATTATTATTAATTATTATTCAATTCAGTTGAATTTACAGAAATATATAAATTCCAGATTTATAAAAAATTTTAATTTATACATTTTTAAGTTTATCCCTAATGAGTGAGCCAGAGGTGATGGTGGTGAGGAAAACCTCCCTGAGACGATATGAGGAAGAAACTTTGAGAGGAACCAGACTCAAAAGGGAACCCATCTTCATCTGGGTGACACCGGATAGTGCGATTATAAATCATTCCCTTCTATAACTGTGTACTACATGTGACTGTAGCTGTGGGTAAAGATTCACTCTGGGATCAGGTGGACGGTCACTCAGTTTTCTTTTATTGGACCTGGGACAAACGAGACCAAAGGCTGGGTAACATAGAGTGTTGGAATTTCTTACACAGAACATGGATATAATCGAATAAAACACATACCTGGGACAAACAAGACCAAAGGCTGGTTAACGTACAGTGGACCGATGTTACTCGGAGGTCTTAACTGAAATAAACAGAGGTTCGGAGTTCACATGCAGGATAATGGCACAATTAGATACCCTTGGTTTTATCATTGAGAATATCATACATTGGACTTGACCGACAGAATCTGAACGCTGATAGATGAAAGAAGTAACATTTTATGTGATTCAAGCTCTAAACCTGCACTTGATAACCATAATTAACTTTTTCTTACAACAGAGCAATCATCGGAGCATCTTACTGACAGCGAGAGATGAAAGGCTCTGCTGTGGACCACGTAGCGCCACCCTGCCATATAAGGTATGCAAATATATACAAATATAGTGGTGCAACAGCCAACGGTAAGTTTTCCCAATTTCAGCATGAAGTCGTAAGCCAACTTTATGATTTCTAAGTGGAATCATCCACAGAAATCTCATGTATCTTTATGCTGTCCCTGGTGTTTAATGATCCTACTTCGATCAAAAGGTGCAAGATCTTTGTTGGTACCACAAATACCAAAGGCTGCCGCAGGGGGTAGAGCTTTCTCTTACAAAGCCCCACAGTTATGGAACAGCCTTCCACTTAGTGTTCGGGGCTCAGACACAGTCTCAGTGTTTAAGTCTCGGCTGAAAACATATTTGTTTAGTCAAGCCTTTAGTGAATAGTTTTTTCTTAGGTACAGGGGCAGGTCTGGAGGGTTTCACAGGCATAGTGAAGTTTGGATGCTGTCGCCCCCCCACTCTCATGCGTTCACTCAGGTTTGTCGACGGTGGAGTGGCTGCTGCTTTATGTCCCAGGACTCCCTCATGTCTGTGTTAGCTTCTGGCTCTCCCTTTTAGTTATGCTGTCATAGCTAGTCTTGCCGGAGTCCCTGCTTGCACTCTGCACACAAAGTACATTGTCCTTAACCCTTACAGGACAAAAGCTTACTTAACAATCTCTTCCTCTCTCTCCATCTCTCTCTCTCTCTCTCTCTCTGTCGAGCTACACATGCTACTCCTGGACCCACATGGGCAGCCTGAAGATCATTGAGATTACTGATGGTACCACTTAAAAACCATGAAGATGGCTTTGGTTTCCTCCTTTTCCCAGCACCGATAGGGTAGCTTTGCTTCATTTTTGCTCTGTCTGTACACTTCACTGAGCTGTTTGTTTACACACTGTCTCTCTGAATCATTTCTACAGATGCGCAGTAAAGATCATGGAACAGTCCAATGTAGTACGTACTGAGGGAGTAAAACAAAGGGAGTAAAATAAACTCATGAATTAAGCATTCTGATGACATTTTAGGGTAGGGACTTTTAATGATTAAAAACTATTAACTAATAAACAAGCAGCGGCATATGCATTATTGAAACGTCGCTGGGGCTCCACACAACCCAAACGGAAGGGTGACAAACTGGTGTAACACAAACTGTGGAAAAGGCTGTTTTTTTCACGAGATATTGCAGTCAAGGGAATCTGCCAATACCCCTTGGTTAAATCTAGTGTTTAATAAATGTGAGCCGTGCCTAACCGATTGAGCAATTCATCAATGTCAATCAGATATGCGTCAAATTTAGATGCCGCATTGACTTTTCTAAAGTCCACACAAAAATGGACCTACCCATCGGCCTTGGGCATCAAAACCACCGGGCTGCTCAAGTCACTTTGGGACTGTTATCCCAAACCACCTTTTTTTGTAAATGGGTGCGGTTGACTGCGTACCAGCACACCTGGAGGAGTCTCAATGTGGTGTTTTTTGAGATTGGTGTTACCAGGTAGAGGTGAAAACACATCAGAAAATTCCTCCTGCAACCTGAGATTGAGGTGGTATACCTGAAGTGTATCGCCTCTATCTGTTCGCCTGACCTCATACTTGACCCTATTTGAGGTGAGGAGGAAAATGGGACCTACCACTTATGAGATGTCGATATGGGGGGTGGAGGAGGGGGTATAAACTGATGAACAGTAGCTACCTCAGCCATCTTCAGGAGGTATGACCATCACCCTGAAAACCAACAAGACCAAGTAAGAACTCTGTGCCAGTCAGAAGTGTTTCCAGAAACACCAGGAAAAACACAGTTGATAGAACATGATATTGTGCTTAATGCTGATGATTGTGTGAGACATGCGACTTTCAGAATCCCAGAACGTCTGCAGATAGCCTTGAAGCAGGAGGTCAACTTGATGCTGAGCTTGGGGATAATTGAGCCGTCAAGAAGCTAATGGTGCCATCCAGTGGTCTTGGTGCCAAAGAAAGATGGTACTATGAGGTTTTGTATCGACTTTAGGTATCTCATCGCAGTCTCAAATTTTGACTCCTATCCTACACCATGAATGGACAATCTCATTGAGTGTGTTGGTAAAGCCAAGTACCTGATCACTATAACCCTCTGTAAAGGTTACTGGCAGATCCTCTTGACCCTGCGGTCCCAGGAGGCCTTTAGAACATCAAGGGGCCTTTTCCAATTTTTCGGTCCTCCCATTTGGTTTGCACGGGGCTCCCACAAACCTCCAGAGACTCATGGAGTTCACACTGGAGATGGACCAGAACTCCTTCCAGTGGAAAGCATGAGGGACACCAACAGATGGATCACCCAGTGGTACGTAGCAATGCAGCCCCACCGTTTCACTGTGCAGCATGTGCCAGGCAAAGAAAACATCACGGCAGACTATCTTTCCCCCGCTGTCCAGCGAGATGCCAGAATTTACACATACCTAGATTCCCTGATAAGATCTACTGTTCTACATGCACTTTTATTAATTTCATTCAGAATATATCATTTAAATTCAGGTTTTCTTATTTTACAGATTATACATGCATTCAGTTTATTTGCTAACTTGCTAAAAACACATCACATAATAAAGACAAAACATGGTTTCTATTATAATTGTTATTCATTTAATTCACGTTTATTTAGTTTTACAGAATACATGGTATGGTGATGTTACGCAGTCAAAAGACTGGCCGGTTCCAGAGAGCATGAATTTCAGTTCCCCTGAAGACACCAACTAACCCCAAACATCACGAGGGAGGGAAGAAAAATCTGTTTAATTAATTGTATCTGTGTCTGTTTAATTAATTGTACACTCCTTTGGTTATGTTTTGATAGTTTTCATCTACCCAGTGTGAATTTTAGTACACACTGAGAAAGCATTGTACTTCCATCATCAGCATCAGCCAAAGCTCCTTCATACACTGATACAGACGGTATACTTTATTCTCTGAATAATGGCTGATAATAATGGACTTAAATAACACTTTATCAGTTGACTTTATTGCCATTTATAGTCCACGTATCTCCTCAGTGTATTCATGTTTATGTACTAAAATTTAGAATAGAAACCTCAACAGTAGGTAAAGTCAACAGTGACCCCTACTGGCCTGTCTGCGACATTACACACTGTTTCCATCAGTTACACAGTTCACTAGTTACTTCATTACTAGCTCATGGTTTGTGTGTGGATCTCCATTCATAATAATAATGATAATGAGACTTGAGTTTCTGACAATCTGCTGTTTTTTGAGTCTTTAGAGTATCTCAGAGGTATGATTTGATGTTTGGTATGTGTTGGGTGTGTTTTGGAGCTGGAATGCTGGACTATATCAGTGCATCTACAGATGTTACTGACTGTTCATCCTCAGCTGTTCACCACCATCTGTTCATCACCTGCTCATGAACCTGTCCGTCACTTGCAGTTATGTTTGTCCCACTTCTATTTCTCTGTAATACTGTACTTTAAAATAGTTATTAAAATATATTTCTGTACATTTGCAAAAACATATGGTACGATCAGGCAAAAAATTAAATCACATTTTAAAAAATAAACTCAGAACAGCACAAATGTTTTCCTGAATGGAAATAATTTAATTCCCCTCAGTGACAGTTCATCATCAACACAAATTAAAACTCTTTTTTTTAATACCAAAAACCATTTCCCTGAAACATGGAGTTAAAATAAAAATAAAAAGGCACAGCGACAGTTAGGTGTTAATGAATACAGCAGAGACGTCACATGTGCAGTGAAACCAATCAACACACGAATCGGTGTTAAAAAATAAAATTAAACTCCTCCCACTGGGAGAACTGAATCATCTTACACACACACACACACACACACACACACACACACACACACACACACACACACACACTCTCTCTCTCTCTGTCTCTCTAAGGTTGTGATGCCGAGTGTGTGTTTCGATGACGTGCAGCTTTAGGATTAATTTTATAAACTGAAAACCGTAGCTGAAGTTTATAATAGTAATGAAACATGCACAGTTTTTTTTTTTTAATTAAAAATGAACACATTTTAAAAAAAAAATATGACAGATGTGGTTAGCTGGTTTCTGCTCAGAGACAATGGCAAAAATAATTATTAGCGCCATCGAGTCACACAAGAACACGTCACACTTAAGAGTTTCCTATTCTGAATTTATAAACGCAATAATTTTTTAAAAAGTGAAATCATTAATGACGTGTTAATCACACTGCTAATCAGAGATATTATTAACTACAGGTTCGCGTGTTAAACACACAGTAATGCGGGATATGATATAATATAATATAATATAATAATTAATGATGTGTGTGTGTTAATGTGAAATACTGTATTTCCAGTTAAAATCTGACACAGCTTCATTACGCTGCCCTCAGAATGTCTGATCAACAGAACCATGAGAATATTAAATAAAATAATGTGTGTGTGTGTGTGTGTTCAGGACTGTGTGTGTGTGTGTGTGTGTGTGTTCAGGACTGTGTGTGTGTTCAGGAATGGGGGTGTGTGTGTGTGTGTTCAGGACTGGGTGTGTGTGTGTGTGTGTGTGTGTGTGTGTGTGTGTGTTCAGGACTGGGTGTGTGTGTGTGTGTGTGTGTGTGTTCAGGACTGGGTGTGAGTGTGAGTGTGTGTGTGTGTGCGCGTGTTTGTGTGTGTGTTCAGGACTGGGTGTGTGTGTGTGTGTGTTCAGGACTGTGTGTGTGTGTGTGTGTGTGTTCAGGACTGGGTGTGTGTGTGTGTGTGTGTGTGTGTGTGTGTTCAGGACTGTGTGTGTGTGTGTGTGTGTTCAGGACTGGGTGTGTGTTCAGGACTGGGTGTGTGTGTGTGTGCGCGTGTTTGTGTGTGTGTTCAGGACTGTGTGTGTGTGTGTGTGTGTGTGTGTGCGCGTGTTTGTGTGTGTGTTCAGGACTGTGTGTGTGTGTGTGTTCAGGACTGTGTGTGTGTGTGTGTGTGTGCGCGCGTGTGTGTGTGTGTGTTCAGGACTGTGTGTGTGTGTGTGTGTGTGTGTGTGCGCGTGTTTGTGTGTGTGTTCAGGACTGTGTGTGTGTGTGTGTGTGTTCAGGACTGTGTGTGTGTGTGTGTGTGTGTGTTCAGGACTGTGTGTGCGTGTGTGTGTGTGTGTGTGTGTGCACGTGTGTGTGTGTGTGTGTGTGTGTTCAGGACTGTGTGTGTGTGTGTGTGTTCAGGACTGGGTGTGTGTTCAGGACTGGGTGTGTGTGTGTGTGCGCGTGTTTGTGTGTGTGTTCAGGACTGTGTGTGTGTGTGTGTGTGTGTGTGTGTGTGTGCGCGTGTTTGTGTGTGTGTTCAGGACTGTGTGTGTGTGTGTGTGCGCGCGTGTGTGTGTGTGTGTTCAGGACTGTGTGTGTGTGTGTGTGTGTGTGTGTGTGTGTGCGCGTGTTTGTGTGTGTGTTCAGGACTGTGTGTGTGTGTGTGTGTGTGTTCAGGACTGTGTGTGTGTGTGTGTGTGTGTGTGTGCACGTGTGTGTGTGTGTGTGTGTGTTCAGGACTGTGTGTGTGTGTTCAGGACTGTGTGTGTGTGTGTGTGTGTGTGTGTGTGTGTGTTCAGGACTGTGTGTGTGTGTGTGTGTGTTCAGGACTGGGTGTGTGTGTGTGTGTGTGTGTGTGTGTGTGTGTTCAGGACTGTGTGTGTGTGTGTGTGTGTTCAGGACTGGGTGTGTGTGTGTGTGTGTGTGTGTGTGTGTTCAGGACTGGGTGTGTGTGTGTGTGTGTGTGTTCAGGACTGTGTGTGTGTGTGTGTGTGTGTGTGTGTGTGTGTTCAGGACTGTGTGTGTGTGTGTGTGTGTTCAGGACTGGGTGTGTGTGGGTCTCATCAGTACTGCCGTGTATTTGAGAGGACCTTCACCAGAAGTCAGCCGCACATCCACCACGGAGAACAGGGAGATCTCCTAAACACACACACACACACACACACACACACACACACACACACACACACACACAGAAAACTATAATTAAAACAGCGACATTAAAAAAGCTGTAACTCTAAATGTCTGATTTCCTGTAGAACACATTCACATCGTTCACACCACAGGAACTTCATGCAACAAGTATAGAGTGCTGTGCATAAGTATTCGCCCCCTTCCAGTGTTGCAATGTTACTGGATTCTGGTACTGAAATGGACTTAACTGGGATTTAATGTTATGGATCTACACACAATATCCCATAATATAATATTAGTGGGAAATCAATATATTCTGAAAAACGATTAATGAATAAAAACAGTTGTGAGCGCATAAATGTTCATTACTGTAAAACCCCTGAACTAGCTCTGGGTCAGTTTCTATCAGAAGTCCCATAACTAGCTGAACGGAGTCGACCTGTGTGTAATTCAAGTGGAAAAAGTCTCACTATAAATACCTCTGTTCCTGGAAGAACCCAGGGTGTGCTAGAGAGCCTAAACACACAGCATTATGAAGACCAAGAAGCGATCAAAACAAGTCCAGGACAAAGTTCTGGAAAAATATCAGTCAGGGTTTAGTTTAAAAAAAAAAACATCCCAAACGCTGAACATCCTGCAGAGCGACATTAAATCTGTTAAAGAATGCGACACAACTGCGACTCTGCCGGGAAGAGACCATCCACCAAACGTCAGTCAGCAGGTAAAGAAGGGATTAGTCAGAGACACAGCCAAGAGGACAAGAGGAACTCAGAACATGATACTGCCACCACCGCGCTTCACCGTGAAGACGGTGTCGTCGTTAGTCAGAGACGCAGCCGAGAGCCCTGACTGATACTTTTCCAGAATTTTGTCCTAGACCTGTTTTTTTTTTTTTTGAACTCCTCGGTGTATGTTTGAAGGTTGATGATGTCATACCTGTGTAACTGTTTCATCTTCTAGTTCTTTCGGAGTCCAAACCAGGGTCATCTCAGGCCGTTTACCGACTTTACGGAAATTAAACGACTGCAGACCCTCAATGGCCTGAAACACAGAATAACGAATTTAAGTTTTTACACATAAAAACCATATAATCTATATAATTATTATAATTTAAATACGCATAATAATAACAATATTGAACAAACAATATTTTAGTTTTGTTTATTTTTAGTTTTTAGTATTACAATGTAAATAATAATATAGTTAAATTTCTTTGTGCTCTTTTGTGTGCGTGCGTGTGTGTGTGTGTGTGTGACTGACGTTACAGTAGATCCTCTTCTGAACTCCATAGTCCAGCACCAACACATCAAAGGATTTATCCAGCATCCCCATCACCATCGCCTTGGAGTCCAGAGGCCCACACTCCTACACACACACACACACACACACACACACACACACCCCAAATACAACAACATAAACAGCAGCTATGAGAAACTGTCTGTATGCAACCATATGTGAATTGTGATAGCACTGTGTGTGTGTGTGTGAGTGTGTGTGTGTGTGTGTGTGTGTTACCCTGACGAAGACGCTGAAGAACAACTCTGTGCTCATCTCCTGAACCCTCTTGGACGCTGTCTTCTTATCGTTACAGTGAGAGGCCTGCTTCTCCACTTCATCTTGGGCGAGATGCACACGAGGTCCACACTCTGTCTCACACACATGCGCGTGCGCGCACACACACACACACACACACACACACACACACACACACACATTGTGAAGCTCTTTATGTTGACAAATGCAGGTGAATCACTCAATGAAATATTTTGAAATGTAGGTGAATCACTCAGTGATTCATTTACAAATGCAAGAGATTCATTAAAGAAGTCAAGGAGTCATTTAAAAATATAACTGATTCATCCAAGGAGTTCATATACAAATGTAAGTGAATCACTTTAGGAGTCATATACAAATGTAAGTGAATCAACTGATTCTAACAGTCACCAACTCTTGTAGCCAGCTGTCAGATTTGTGTTGTGTTGTGTGCTAATTTGTTAGATAGCCTGAGTTAGCTAGCTAGCTAATTATCTTATTAAACTGGCTGTGTTTGTGTTGATCAGCAGTAAAATAACTGCAGTGTTTGGGGATTGAATCATTAGAAACTGTTACCATTGGCACAGTGAAATTGCTAATGTAATGCTAGTGTTAGTATGTTTGTACTTCACTATAAACACTCTTTCAATATGGAGTCAATTTTTATATACAGCATCAGTAAAATACTGTAAAACATCATACAATATTATAATACATATATGAACATGCAGTGTGTGTGTGTGTGTGTGTGTCTCACTGAGTGAAGCGGCCAGCAGGCGGTGGACGATGACGTCGGCGTAGCGGCGGATGGGAGAGGTGAAGTGTGTGTAGAGCGGTACGTTCAGAGCGTAGTGATGGAACAACTTCTCATCCCGCAGAACTCCTGTACAGAAATACACCGCCATCTACACACACACACACACACACACACACACACACACACACACACACACACACACACACACACACACCCCTTAGTGTTACAAAGCCACCAAAATTTCCCAATAGCACATTTGAAGACAATGCATGCACTGTATAGTGAATTGGGTATGTAGAGATGAGGTAATAGATGTCTTTACACACCTGCATGGGTCTGGCACACAGGTGTGTGAGTACAGACTTCCTGGCTGCGCTGTACTCGTCATCTCCAACTGCCTCCTCCAGACTCCTCTGTGAGAAAAGAAGGATGAAAATAACAAATAAGATTCAGATAAAAGTGTTATTTCCTATAGTTCTTCCTATACAAACACACATTTCTTCCTGCGCTCTCCGTGAACTCATCAGTGTGAGTTAAAATGTCAACTCTTCAACACTACAGGGAGTGATGTACACAGCTGAAAAAGCTCCACAGCTGAACCACAGCTCAGAGCAAAACAACCCACAAGCATAAAGGAATGGTCAGCAGACTATAAAGACAGAATTGTTGAGGTAAAGATCTCAGGAGGGAAACTGTAAAATCTAGCAAGTGAAGGGCCCAAAAGTCATGCTGACGGACCTCCAGAGGTCTTGTGTGAACCACCAGAAGGACAGCAATCTCCACAGCATGTATCTATCACAGAGTGGCAGGCAGAAACCACTACTCAGTAAAAAGTACGCTGTATGACCAAAAGTATGTGGACACCTGACCATCATACCCATATGTTGTTCTTCTCCAAACTGTTACCACAAACTCTGAAGCACACAATTGTATAGAATGTCTTTGTATGCTGTAGCTTTATAATTTCCCTTCACTGGAACTTCCAGCATGACAATGCCCCTGTGCACAAAGCGAGCTCCATGAAGACATGGTGTGTGAAGGTTGGAGTGGAAGAACTCGAGTGTCCTGCACAGAGCCCTGACCTCAACCCCACTGAACACCTTTGGGATGAACTGGAACACCGACTGAACCCCAGACCTCCTCGACATCCCAACATCAGCGCCTGACCTCACTAATGCTCTTGTATTAGCATCAGCTGAATGAACACAAATCCCCACAGCCACGCTCCAACATCTAGTGGAAAGCTTCCCAGAAGAGTGGAGCTCATTATAACAGCAAACACGGGGGGGAATAAATCTGGAATGGGATGTTCAACAAACACATATGGGAGTGATGGTCAGGGGTGCACATACTTTTGGCCATATAGTGTATTTTTGTCAACTAAAGAACAATTGATTAAGCAGGTGGTTGAGATATGGCTACTTCATGGTTGGAATGAACAATTACATATAGGTGTGATGGTCAGGTGTCCACAAACATTTGGACGTACAGTGTTCATGACAGCTCACTTGGAGTTTTGAAAAAAAGCACCTAAAGGACTCTCAGGCAATGGGAAACAAGATTCTATACTCTGGTGAAAACCAGATAAAAATTTTTCATCTGAATGCCAAGTGACACATCTAAAGAAAATCAGACACTGCCCAACCTTTGGATAATTTCATTCCTATGGTGAGGCTTGGTCGTGGCATCTTCATAATATGGGGATCTTCCTCAGCAGCAGGAACTAGGAGGCTGAATAGATCAAGGTACAGAGACTACCTGGAGGAAAACCTGCTCAGGAGCACTCAGGACCTCAGACTGGGCTAAAGATAGTGTAGTACTGGCTTTGGGAAACGTCTCTGAATGGGTTTAAGCCAGAGAACAGGCTTAAACTCCATCAAACATCTCTTGAGAGAATTTAAAAATAAAAATACAGCAAGAGGTAAATCTGAGGGGAACAGGAGAAGATCTCTTAGTCCTTAGAGTGTCGAACTTGTGGCATCAAATCCAAGAAGACTGGAGGCTGTAATTACTGATTCAACAAATACTTATTTAAATGTATAAATTATGTACATGTAAATGCAGATAGCATATCTGCTATCCCAGTTGGCCGGTACCTTGTGGTGTTGGTGAAGTTTCTGTGTACCTATGACTCAAAGAGCAATACCATTTACAGCTTTGTTCCTGGCACGGGTACCTATGATGGTAAGGTCTAGGTGCAAATTCCAGAGTAGAATTTTGTGGTGGTTAACTTTTGCTTTGTTCTCCAAATGCTAAATGTTCTGCTCATCTCAGTAGGGGCAGCAGCTGGAAAAGGTGCCTTGAGGAAAAACATGACTGACTTGGAATTCCATCAGAACCTGGAATGTGCAAACTCTCCTCAAATCTGACCACAGCGATTAACCAGGGAGACAAATTGCCTTCGTTGTAAGGGACCTTCGGAAAAGCAACAGATATGGGGAGCTGTACTGTAATGGCTTGGGACTGCGATTGCTGTAGTGGCTTTGGGGCTGCAGTTGCCACGAGCAGCTTCGTACTCAGGACTCCATCAGTGGACAGTGGATAGATTTTAACCAGCCGGACCTCTTGCAAATACTGCGATGAATTTATTGGTTGCACAATTGCACTATTTGTCCATATAGTACACAATAGAAGGGATTTATTTATAATTGCACTATCCGTTGCACCCAGATGAGGATGGGTTCCCTTTTGAGCCTGGTTCCTCTCAAGGTTTCTTCCTCATATCATCTCGGGGAGTTTTTCCTTGCCACCGTCGCCACTGGCTTGCTCATTAGGGATAAATTCACAGTGATAAATTTAAATATTTACAATATATTTTTGTGAATCCATTTATTTCTGTAAAGCTGCTTTGTGACAATGTCCATTGTTAAAAGCGCTATACAAATAAAATTGAATTGAATTGAATTGAACAGATGAATCCAGTATACATTGTGTAGGTATTCCAATCAGCTAGCTTACAGAACTCCTCTTAGGAATGTGAGCATGCTAGAGAAAGTGAACATTCATTATACTATCACCACCATGATTATACACCAGTCCAGATGGAATGGTACACATCTATAACAGGAAGTTCTATCAAGTGCTTGGAGGAAGCTGTATAATATGGAACATGGAGCAAGAATCTTTGAAGAAACCTAAATTTCTGATGCATAGTTCCCTCCACAAGTATTGGAATGGCAAGGAAAATTCTATTGTTTTCACTATACATTGAAGACATTTAGGTTTGAGATCAAAAGATGAATATGAGACAACAAATCAGAATTTCAGCTTTCATTTCCTCATATTTACATCTAGATATGTTAAAAAAATTGGAACATGGCAGCTTTTGTTTGAGCCCACTCATTTTTTCAAGTGATCAAAAATATTGGAACATGTGACTGACAGTTGTTTCTTGTTGTCCAGGTGTGACCTGTTAGATTGTTTAAAGAATTAATAGCTGTGAATGATTACTCTTGGTTTGACTGCATTTGTTGTTAAAACGGATAAACCAACATGAAGACCAGAGAGCTGTCTATGGGAGAAAAACAATTTGGAATGTTCTGAAAAAGAAAGAAACCACTGGTGCACTAACAGCCAGACATGGAAGAGGTTGGCCAAGGAAAACAACAGCAGCTGATGACAAACACTGTGAGAGCTGTTCAAAAAAAGACTTTGAGAGCAGAAATATAGAGGCCAAACCACAAGATGCAAACCTCTCATCAGCAGTAAGAATCAGAAGGCCAGATTGGAATTCACAAAGAAATACAGAGATGAACCAAGATGAACCTCTACCAAAGTGATGGAAAGGCCAAAGTGTGGAGGAAGAAAGGATCTGCTCATGATCCAAAACATATGAGCTCATGGGTCAAGCATGGTGGAGGTAGTGTCATGGCTTGGGCTTGCATGGCTGCTTCTGGAACAGACTCACTAATCTTTACTGATGATGGAGCTCATGATGGTAGCAGCAGAATGAATTCAGTGGGTCACCAGCTTGATGCAATTATTGCAAGCAAGGGATATGCAAAAAAATATTAAGTGTTACTTACTTTATGTTTATCTGGTCCATTACTTCTCACATAAAAATTGTGTGGTCTGATACCAAAGGTGCCATGTTCTAAGTTGTTTAACACATCTAGATATAAATATGAGGAAATGAAAGCTGAAATTCTGATCTATTGTCTTATATTCATCTTTTGATCTCAAACCCAAATGTATAGCAAAACAAAAGACTTGGCCTTGCCGTTCCAATACTTTTGGAGGAGACTGTATCTTCCACAAGCATGACCAAAGACTGACCAGAGCAGGAAGAGCAACAATTTGGAGTGTACAGTACATTTCAAATGCGTAGACTTGCAAGTGGTTGTGTGGCTTACATGCAGGGATCCAGCCGAGCTCATGTCGATGTTGAGGCCGATGTGATCACACAGCTCCTGTAGCGCCTCCATCAGACGGCTCTGAGGGGCTGCATGACGCCGCAGCAGCGCGAGCTCAGGGTTCGAGCGGTAAATATGATGAGCTACAGCCATGTTGGCCAACAACATGAACTCCTCCACCAACCTGTCACACACAACCATACACTGCTCAGGGTTTGAGTGGTCAATCTGACAAGTTACAGCCACGTTAGCCAACAACGTAAACTCCGCCACCAACCTGTCCACACACTCACTTGTTGCTGTCTCTGTACTGGTAGATGTAGCAGCCCTGAGGCATTCCTGACCCAGAGTCCAGAGTAAACGCCAGCTTCATCTAAAACAAAACATCCAATAAAGATACGACATAAAGACCAATTAATAGTGACATCACACTTCACAGACCCTGTACAGTATTACTGTCCACAAATCTGCTGACTCATTCACAGAGGAGCTGTTATAAGCAACAAAATTATACAAAAAGTCTGTAGCAAGTTAATCTGCTGATTGCTAATCCCCAGACTCCCAAATCCTCTCTTTTCCACACCATCAGATTCCTGAACCCTTGATTACTAAATCCCGTATTTGCCAAATTCTTCAACTGTTGAACCTCCAGATTCCTAAACTCTTCTATTAGCCAAAGTCTTTAGATTCCTGAACCCCGAGAAACCCAGAGAAACCTCACACTGAGGAAGCCACAGACTAGAGAAGCTCTAACATTGCTAAATTCCCTAGATTAAAGCACCCCAGATTCCTGAATTCCCCATGTTGCCAAACCCCTGTATTCCTGAATTCCATGTGCTGTCGCACCATCATAATCCTGAATCCTCCATATTGCCACACTGCCATATTCCTAAATGCCCCATGTTGCTGCACCTCCGTATTCCTGAATTCCCTGTCTTGCCGCACCCCTGTATTCCCGAAGTCTCTGTGTTGCCGCACCCCTGTATTCCCGAAGTCTCTGTGTTGCCGCACCCCTGTATTCCCGAAGTCTCTGTGTTGCCGCACCCCTGTATTCCCGAAGTCTCTGTGTTGCCGCACCCCTGTATTCCCAAAGTCTCTATCTTGCTGCACCCCTGTATTCCTGAAGTCTCTATCTTGCTGCACCCCTGTATTCCTGAAGTCTCTATCTTGCTGCACCCCTGTATTCCTGAAGTCTCTATCTTGCTGCACCCCTGTATTCCTGAAAGTCCCAGTGTTATTGCACTCCCAGATTTATGCCTTCCCCATGTTGCCATACCCTGCATTCCTGAAACCTCAGATTGGGTAATGCCTAGATTGTTTAATGCACTAACTTAATACCCAGATTCCTTAATCGCTTTTCACTGAGCCCGCTCCCCCATTCTTAAATTCTCAGGCTGCTGAACCACCAAGATTGCAAAATCCTAAGTTTCCCGAATAGCCAGATTCCATAATCTCCAAGTCACCTGACTGCTCAGTCCCCTACTTCCTAAGTAATTGGCTTTCTTACTTTTAGAATTTGGTACGGTGACCCTGCAGCGTTGGTGGTTTACCTGGTCGAGACGTAAGGCTCCGCCCCTGAAGCGTTGGGCGCGCAGGTGAGTGGCGATGGTGTGCAGGTGCAGGACGGCCTGGAGGATGCTCTGCACTGAGTGTTCAGGGGAGACTGGGGGGAGTTCATCTGCTCCAAACTCGTTATGGGGCGAGTTGATCATGCTCTGAGCGTGATCATAACTCAGCTTCACACACGAGCGGATCACTGAGCGGCCCATCCACTCACTCAGGATCTACACACACACACACACACACACACACACACACACAGGGGATAATTAGCATTTAATGTATTATTTCATTGAACTAGCACACACTAAGCATTCATTACCAGCACAATATTTTATCATCAATTTGAGTGTATTTTTGCATTATAACCCATTTCAGTTTTAAACCTAGTATCATTTTCATACATAATAAAAACACATTTATTTAAAAATGTAATTACATTAGGGCTGTTACAGTGAATTTCACTGTTAGATTTTCACACTTTGCAACTTTTCATAACATTTACATATTCAGAGGCACAAGAATCTACATGTGAAGGTTTAATAACCCATGTTTTGCTTTTAGTTATGCAACACAAGTCTATCGATTTCACTTTTTTTAGCTCTGTGTGTCTTGATGTACAAAGAGAGCGCTGATTAAATACTGTTAACACTTTACATTTTAATTAGGAGGGTGATGATGCTTTGTTTTTCTTCACGTAATATTTTCCATTCAACACTATATGATATGTTTACAATCGTGTGTGTGTGTGTGTATGTGTGTGTGTGTGTGTGTGTGTTACCTTCCCCTCAGGTGTTAAGGTCCAGATGACGGAGAATGTTAAACGATCAGTTTGAGGATTTAAACTGCACAACTCTTCACACAGGAGACGCGGCAACATCGGAATTACCTACACACACACAGACAAATGAAATAATACAGCACTGTATACACACTCATAAGTACACACACACACACACACACACACACACACACACACACGCACGCAGTTTGGCTACCTTCTGGATGAGGTACACACTGGTGGCTCTCCTGCTCGCTGTGTAATCCAGAGCACTTCCCTCCTCCAAGAAGTAACTCACGTCCGCTATGTGCACGCCCACTTCAAAGTTACCTACACAAAGTTTAACATGAATATTCATTAATGCTTCATTAGCATTCATTAGCATAATCACATGCCTGCCATACAGTATAAACACACACTCTGTAATCACGCACTCGATTTTGTGGACGTTTTCTTTAGTCATGTTTAATCTGAAAGGAGATCTGTGTATAAAAGGTAAATAAACAAGTAAACTGACCATCAGGAAGTTGTTTACAGGACAGAGCGTCATCCAGGTCTCGGGCTGTGGCTGGATCAATCGTGAAAATGCATTCCTTCCTATATAAGAAGAAGAAGAAGAATGTGAATAAACAACTTCTTATACATCCAACATGCAAGAATTAAGATAAATAAGATGATAAATAAGATGCGATGTGATCTGAATCTGCTCTTGGCGTGATGGTGATGATGATACCTGAGGTCCCGCCTCTTTCTCAGCTCATCAGGTGGGATGGTCCAGGGTCGACCCTGTGGTAGACACACTAACACCTCATCTGTAAACTCTGAATAATCCACATCATACTCCATCAGCATGGCCTCTGTTTCCGGCTCAATGACTCCCGCCTGACCTAACGACTTCATCAACTGCCTGCAGAGAGAGAAGGAAAATCAGAATAGCAGATTGTTTAGAGAAAAAATAAACAGTGACCTCTCTATCTGTCTGTAGTATTAGGAATAAATTATAACAATGCAAACTACAGAAATTGATTTTATGAATCAAGACCTTGTTGTATTGAAGGGGCTTATATACACTATATGGTCAAAAGTTCGTGGACACTTGATCATCGCATCCATATTTGTTTCTTCCCCAAACTGTTACCACAAACTCTGAAGCACACAATTGTATAGAGTGTCTCTGTGTGCTGTAGCATTACAGTTTCTCGTCACTGGAACTAAGAGGCTCAAACCTGTTCCAGCATGACAATGCCCCTGTGCACAAAGCGAGCTCCATGAAGACATGGTGTGTGAAGGTTGGAGTGGAAGAACTCGAGTGTCCTGCACAGAGCCCTGACCTCAACCCCACTGAACACCTTTGAGATGAACTGGAACACCGACTGAACCCCAGACCTCCTCGACATCCCAACATCAGTGCCTGACCTCACTAATGCTCTTGTAGCTGAATGAACACAAATCCTCACAGCCACGCTCCAACATCTAGTGGAAAGCTTCCCAGAAGAGTGGAGCTCATTATAACAGCAAACACACAGGAATAAATCTGGAATCAGATGTTCAACAAGCACATATGGGTGTAATGGTCAGGTGTTCCAATACTTTTGTCCATATAGTGTACTTTGGTGAAACTCAGGGTTAGGACACCAGGAGTTAAATGCTCACAGTAGGACCACCCTTGGTGAACAGATCTCCAAAGTCCAAAAAGGAATGATCCTTAGATCCTAAATTCTTTGCGTCAAGTGGAAACTGTTTATCATGGTGTGTCAGGGTGGGTGTCGGACACAATCAAAAGGCGTGTTGTCTGCACTTCTGTTTGTGGTTGTCATGGACAGGATATCAGGCCACAAGAAAGGTTGGACAGGTGTCCGGTATGGGGGCCTACAGATAACATCCTTGTTATTTGATAGTGTTTCAGGTTCCGGCTGATTGGGAACGCTGGCATGTTTGGCTGCCGTGTTTGGCTGCCGCTCCTCTCACTGTTTTCCTTGTTTTTTTAATGATTATTTAGTTACTTTGAATGGTAGCGTGGAGTTTTGGAGCTTTTAAGCTCTTACAGCCTGATCGCTGTCTCAGTAACTGCCTTGTTGCAATGCGGGATCACTTTTTAAACAACTTAGACTGTTGTTTTTATCCGAGAGATTTCTCTGGTGGAGTCTACCTTGCGGTTGCCCTGCTCAGGACTTACTCTACTGCGAGGTCACTGTGGACGTGGATTCCCTCAGCATGGCTTTAAGGTACACCGCACGCCAGCTACTGAACCTAAACAGGAATATTGCGACCAAAGCGCTGTATACAGTACATCGCTCTTCTAGGAGCAGTTTTATCCACTCGTCTTCTCCTGCCATCTCGGTTCCAATATTTCGGCGTAAGGCTGAGAGACTGTTTTGTAGACTGTTTGGTGTTAACTTGAACAACTTGTCAGCACTCCCTCGCTCTGAGTTTTCCCCGTTACCCTCTGTGTCCGCGAGTTTTTTTAACGCACGCTCTGTGAATAACAAGATGTGCTTTTATCAGAAATTATTACAGAAAACAAACTGGACCTTGTGTGCTTAACAGAAACATGGCACAGACAGAGTGATGGACTCCTCTTTAATCAAATTACCCCCACAGGCTATGGGTTGTTTGATCTCCCGCGACTCTCTGGCAGAGGCTGGGGTATTGCGGGGGTATTGCGGGGGTATTATGGGGGTATTATGAGGGGTATTATGGTGATTCATAACCTACGACACATCATAAGCCCAGTGCCAGTACCACAGTTTACTTCTTTTGAGTGCCTCATTCTGAGTGTCTCTGCCCCTCTCACTACCATCATCGCTACAGTCTACAGACCTCCAAAGACTCGTGAAGCCTTTATTTTATTTAAGCCTCTATTTTAACCATTATTGATCCTACAGTGGGGAAATCCACTTATCACAGCAGCTCACAGACAGTTAAAGTGCAGGTATTAAAGACTAACTTTTTCTAACTAACGTTGACTCAAAAGACTCAGTGATAAAGGACTTTCTGTCTTTATTGGAGTGTTTTGATTTAATTCAGTTTGTTGACTGTTCTACACATAACAGGGGTCACACATTAGACCTAGTTATTATGAAAGAACCATTTGTGTCTGAGCTTTCCTCTGCTGATTTAGGTCTTTCTGACCATCTAGCTATCTTTTTTAATATGGAATTACCACACACAAATGTCTCCTCAAATCGTACTATAAAATTTCACAAATGGAAATCCATTGATCTGCCAGATTTCAATAACTTTCTTACTTATTCCTTAAGTTGTTTTTCTTCATCAGATCCCCTGGATGACAAAAATTCTCTGTTAAATAACATTTTCATATCTGGCTCGGATTCCTTTGAAATCACGAACCATTTCCTTTTTGCATTCTGCTCCGTGGTATAACGACAATCTCCGCTCAATGAACGCAGCTTGTCGGAAACTGGAGTGTGAGTGGCGTCTTTCTGGCTTGAACCTATATTACCAGGCTTGGAAATACCACTTGCAAGATTATAAAGCAGAAATGTTATCCGCCAGGTCTCATTATTTTTCCCAGATCATTGCTGACAACCAAAACAATCCCTGACAAATTTTTCATACTTTAAATAGATGCTCAAGTGTAACTGCTCCACCAATTTGCCTATTTCAACTGAGCTTTGTAACAAATTTCTTGACTTTTTAAGTACCAAGATTGACAATGTTCGTAAATTCATTCTTACTACTCATTCTGTCTCCCCTGCTTCTTCTCTCAGTCTGTCCTGCTTTTCTGGCACCCCTCTTTCCAATTTCTCTCCACCTGACCATGTTACTCTAGGTAATGAGGTATCACGTATGAAGGCTATCACGTGCATTATTGATCCTATACCAACTAGTTTATTTAAATCAAGTTTTGCCTCCCTGTGCCCTATAGTCTTGAGTATAATAAATGATTCCCTGTGCACTGGTGTTGTGCCAGAAGCATTTAAAATGGCTGCTGTAACTCCAGTACCCAAAATGACTAGCTTTGACTTGGATAACTTTAACAACTTTTGTCCTATATCTAACCTTCCGTTCCTTTTGAAAATCCTAGAACGCACTGTTGCTTCTCAATTACACAATCACCTCATTGCTAACAATCTTTTTGAGCCCCTTCAATCTGGCTTCCCTAAACTTCACAGGACAGAAACAGGTTTAGTTAAGGTCACTAATGACTTGTTAATAGCTTCTGATTCTGGTTCTCTTTCTATTCTCGTCCTTCTTGATCTCAGTGCCGCTTTTTACACTGTTGATCACACTCTTGTACTTACCCGTCTTGGAACTATCTTTGGTGTCTCAGGAACTGCTTTAAATTGGTTCAGATCTTATCTCTCAGATCGTAGGCAGTTTGTGTCTCTGGGTGGATGCAGGTCAGAAATGGGTTCAGTGCGGTGTGGTGTCCCTCAGGGGTCAATCTTGGGCCCCTTACTTTTAGCATTTATATTTTTCCTCTTGATCAGCTCTTAAGATCTTTCGTGGCAGCCACTCTTCTTTCATATTGTATTTCTGAGATAAAAATTTGGATGGCACAAAACTTTCTCTGTCTTAACAGTAATAAGACTGAAGTGATACTCATTGGTTCTCCTCACCAACTTTGTAAAGCTGGCTCTTTAAATTTAACCATGGATGGCTCTGCTTTAGAGTTTCAAACAAAATTAAAAAACCTGGGAGTTATATTTGATGCAAGTTTGTCTTTTGACCCACATGTGCAGAATACTGTTAAAACATCCTTCTTTCATCTCAGAAATATTGCAAGATTGCGGCCTATGTTATCTTTTTCTGTGGCTGAAAAGTTGACCAATACATTTGTTTTCTCTCGCATTGATTACTGCAATGCGCTCCTTGCCAGGGTCTCTTAGTCTACGATAAATAAACTGCAGTATGTACAAAATTCTGCAGCTAGAATCCTGACTAGATCCAGGGCCAGTGAGCACATCACTCCTATTTTGGAATCCTTGCACTGGCTCCCTGTCAGGTTTCGTGCAGATTTTAAAATTCTTACTCTGTTCTTATGCTTACTTACAAGGCTTTGCATGGTTTGGCTCCCCAGTATTTGACCGAGCTTTTAGCCTATTACACTCCAAAACGTGATCTCCGCTCCTCCAACTCTGGTCTTTTAACTGTCCCTCAGACTTGTTTGTACTATGGGTGATAGGGCCTTCTCTTCTTACTCTCCAAACCTGTGGAACTCCCTTCCATCTAACCTTAGAGAAGCCCAATCTCTTAGTACATTTAAATCTTCCCTTAAAACTTATTTTTTTAGGATTGCTTTTATTTGTTTACTTTGTTTTGTTATTAAATTATTGTTATTACTATTATTGTTATATACTCTTATGTAAAGTGCCTTGAGAAGCCTTTTTAAAGGCTCTACATAAAATAAAGTTTATTATTATTTATTATTATTATTTGCAGATGATTTTTATCTCTTGGCACCATCTGAACTGGACCTCCAGCACACATTGGAACATTTCACTGCTAAGCATTAGGCTACTCGGATAAATATCAGCACCTCCAATACCAAGGCCATGGGAGAGCTCTTAGCCCTGGTGTAAATATCTGGAGATCTTACTCATGCGTGAGAGTGTGAGATTGACACATCTGGTCAGTGTACTGGCCTGAGATGGTCATGAAGGAGCTCAGTATGTGGACAAAGCTCAGTCAATCTAGATCCATATCTTCACCCATGGTCATGAGCTGTGGGTAGGTACTGAAAAATAAGGTCTTGAGCACAGGTGGTGGAAATGAGGTTGCTGGGTTTACTGATGGCGTGAGGAGCTCAACAATCCAGGAGAGCATTGAAGTAGAGCTGTTGCACCCTCAACTCTAGAGGAACCAGTTGAGGTGGTTTGGGCACCTTACAATGACGCCTCCTAATGGGCTCCCAGTAGAGCTGTATCAGGTACGTCTCATTTGATTGGACGGAGACTACGGGGCAGACCAGGACAGATTATATCTCACAGCTGACTTTGGAACATCTGAAGATCCTCCAAGAGGAGCCAGAATCAGTGGTTTCATCTAGTCTGATCATCCTGCATCATACTGTCTGCCTAGCTGTTTGACTAGTTGGCCTCCTCACAGTGGCAACTAAAGACTAACCCTAGTGTGTGTGTTTGTGTGTGTGTGTGTGTATACCCTTGGGCGAAGGGGCTGTCTGGGGGCCAGTGTGTGATCCTGCAGATGAAGAGTGTGTTGGCATAGTCAGTATGGCGCGAGGGGAAATCTGCAGGACAGTCTGAGAGCGGGACGTTCACTCGGGGGACTCGGTGGTCCGAGGGGGAGAACAGGGCGAAGGGCTTGTCAGGGATGAGCTTAATAAACCCTGACACCGCCCTCGAGTGCTTCTGCTCCACGATGTACACCACCTGATCATTAAAATATAAACATATACACCACCTGATTACATTAAATATAAACATATACACCACAATTATATTAAGTATAAACACACAGACGTGGACAAATTTGTTGGTACCCTTATAGTTCTTTGAAACAATGAGTCATTGCTCCTGAAAAGTGATTAAACCAAAAGCAATAGTCTCTTATATACCTGCCTGCCCATAGTATGCGATAGATTAAACCAGTAAAATTGCGAAGAGAAATGACTTATTGTTTATTTTACCAAGATACTCTAAAACAGCCTGGACAGATCATGTTTCAAACTAATTGTTTAACCTTAATTAGTGTCACAGATGTCTTCAATCTGTGTAACAGCCAATCAGCATATTTAAAGAGAGAAAAGGTGCCACTGTGGAGGTTGGTATCATTGTGTGCACCACACCTAACATGGACCAGAGAAAGCAAAGGAGAGAGTTGTTTGAGGAGCTCAGAAAGAAAATTGTAAATAGCCATCTTAAAGGTAAAGGCTACAAGACCATCTCCAAGCAGTTTGATGTTCCTGTGACTACAGTTGCAAATATTATTAAAAAGTATTAGGTCCATGGGATTGTAGCCAACCTCCCAGGACGTGGCCGCAAGAAGAAATGCAGCCCCAGGTTGATCAGAGGGATTGTGTGGATGGTAGACAAAGAGCCAAGGAAAACATCCAAAGCCATTCAAGCTGAACTTCAAGGTCAAGGAACATCACTATCTGATCACCATCCATCGCATTTTAAACAACATTGGGCTCCATGGAAGAAGACCCAGGAGAACACCATTATTGAAAGAAAAACCAAAAAATCCAGACTGGAATTTGCTAAAATGCATGTTGACAAGACACATAGTTTCTGGGAGAATGTCCTTTGGACTGACGAAACAAAACTACAGCTTTTTGGCAAGTGACACCAGCTGTATGTTCACAGACAGAAAAATGAAGCTTTCAAAGAAAAGAACTCCATACCTACTGTGAAACATGGAGGGGGTTCAGGCATGTTTTGGGGCTGCTTTGCTGCGTCTGGCACAGAGGGCCTTGAATCTGTGCAGGGCACAATGAAGGCTCAAGACTATCAAGGCATCCTGGAGAGAAACATGCTGCCCAGTGTCAGAAAGCTTTCCCTCAGTCACAGGTCATGGGTCCTCCAACAGGATAATGACCCAAAACACACAGCTAAAAGCACTCAAGAATGGCTGGGAAAAAAAACATTGGACTATTCTTAAATGGCCCTCTATGAGCCCTGACCTCAAGATCTGAAAAATGCAGTGTGCAGAAGGCACCTTCAAACCTCAGACAGTTAGAGCAGTTTGTTCAGGAAGAGTGGGCCAAAATCCCTGTTACCTGATGCAGAAGTCTCCTTGTAAACTACCGCGTTTGTTGGCAGTGATTGCTGCTAAAGGTGGTGCAACAAAATATTAAGTTAAAGGTACCATCTATTTGTCCGTGTCATTTTTCATTTGGTTCATTATGTAAAATATTCAGTTTAATCGAAGATCAAAAGTAATGTCTGATTTGTGTTAAACATGGAATTAACAGTGATTGATGCCATTAACGTTGTCAGTTTCAAATTATTTCAGAGATAGTTGTGGGTTCTTCTTTTTCATGGAAGGGTACCAACAAAAATTTGTCCAGGTCTGTAAACACCACCTGCTCGTTAAAATATGAACATATACACCACCTGATCATTGAAATATAAATATATACACAACACATTCCCATTACAGAAACCTCATCACTGCTCCCTCAGCAGGCAGCACATTTAGGCTTAGATCAAGTCTGTCTTATATGGAAGTAGTAGGGTCTCTAATTTAAAAGTAAAATCCTGGCGTGTCCTTCTCAACAAAGGCAATTCCTTAATACTTTTAGCCAAACACTGCACCCAGGTCTAACTTGAAAACATGTTTACAGATGCGAGACAGCTGTCTGCCTTGTAGAGAACTTTATGTGTGATTTGATTGACAGATGTCATTACCATGGTTACATTTAACTACCCAACACGCTTAACTAGCTAGCTATATCAGTTTACAAGCACCGAGTCAACAATTATCACAATAACTTTAATTAACACAATGCAAATAAAAGATGTATTTCCAAGTCTCCAAGAAGATATGAAGTTAATTATGAAATAATAATAATAAACTATTAGTTCTTAACAGTTACTAATACAGTAATATATTTTTTCTTTAATTGTTTAAATAAAAAATAGTTAATTGATTAGTTGATTGGAAAATCTAAATTATTAAACATATTTGAAATATTACATTTTAATATTATTTTAATTATTATTTAACTTACTATATTTTATTATATTAATTATTCACAGTATTATACTTTAAAATACTTTCACATTGTCCTGGGTTAATTAGTATAAACAAATTAGGGAATGAATTAAGAAACAAATAAAGAAAAGAATAAATAATTATTGAAAGTATTACATTTTACATATTTATTTGCTTACTTAATTAATAAATAATTTTAAAAAGTTTAAACTCATATCAATTCTAGCATATTTAACAGCTAATAGCGAAGAGTACTATTGGTTAATGAGATATTTAAGATCTTCATTTTATTTCTATTCACTACTTTTTTAGACATTTTAAATCATATTAAAGGTATCTGTAATTGTCTTAAACAGACCACAACGCTTTTACTAATCACTCAGGCTGCGTACTGTAAAGTTTTTCAGAATGATGTACCTTGGCGGTGCGCTGAACTTTTCTGTCTGAGGCGCTGAGAGTATCTGCTGTGGGTCGAACTGAGAGAAATAAAAACAGAGAAACAGTTGGGTTTGAAAAACTCGTATGGTGATGAGGAGCAGCCTGAAGCTCTCACCATCATCATCATCATCATCAGTAACAAAACACAACCACATTGTTATTTAAACAGATCAAAGCACTCATGGGATTATATCACATAACGCATAATAAATTATTAGTAGCATATTGCTCAGGTGCCGAACCCTGGTCCTGGAGAACCCCGGTGTTTTCCCTGCTCTAACATGCTAACTTCACCTCTGATTAGTGTTGAAGCAGGTGTGTTGTGATGGATGTGGACTACTTCGGATTGAGAGAGATAGAGGAATGAACAGAAACGTTAGCGATATTTTAACACCTTATTTGGTATTGCAGCGTACGGCCAAACCGACGCTCCCCAACCTTTGTCTGTTTACATCATCACTGACCGAGTGAACAAAACTAACAGCAGCTATTAAGCCATAAAGTGATGTTAGTAAATGACAGCTCTGAACTTCAGCATATCTGATACTGGTCTTGATGGAGGAGACTTTTCTAAAACCTTTGCTCAGGTGAGTCAGAGTGCTGACGTGCTCATGAACAAATTCACTGCGCTCTCTTTCCTTTCCTTAAGGGAAAGGAACGATCCCATATTTCCTGGTAAGGGAGAACGGCGCCTCTGCTGGGAAAAGGGAACGGCGCCTCCGCTGGGAAAAGGGAGAACGGCGCCTCCGCTGGGAAAAGGGAACGGCGCCTCAGTTGGGAAAAGGGAGAACGGCGCCTCAGTTGGGAAAAGGGAGAACGGCGCCTCAGTTGGGAAAAGGGAGAACAGCGCCTCCGCTGGGAAAAGGGAGAACGGCGCCTCCGCTGGGAAAAGGGAGAACGGCGCCTCAGTTGGGAAAAGGGAACGGCGCCTCCGCTGGGAAAAGGGAACGGCGCCTCAGTTGGGAAAAGGGAGAACGGCGCCTCAGTTGGGAAAAGGGAGAACGGCGCCTCAGTTGGGAAAAGGGAGAACGGCGCCTCAGTTGGGAAAAGGGAGAACGGCGCCTCAGTTGGGAAAAGGGAGAACGGTGCCTCCGCTGGGAAAAGGGAGAACGGTGCCTCCGCTGAGAAAAGGGAGAACGGCGCCTCTCCTGGGAAAAGGACAATACCACAATTCCACACTTGTGTGAAAAAACAAAACTACTTGTGAGAAAAGGAACAGATCTGTGCTCAAGAAATATTACTGCACATGGGAAAGGTACAGTGAACAGCCTGATGGGAAGAACACCTGTCCTAGGAAAGAATGCCGCTCAGTGAAAGTAACAGTCTTTACAGAAGGGCTGCAGGTAGATAAGATTCCTGCAGGTAGATAAGATTCCTCCTCATAGGAAGGAAGGAACAGCCACATCACAGGAACCTCACTACGCTAACTCATATTAATGTTATGATAATCTGCACACTTACACACTTTCCATAAACACCACACACACACACACCTTTATCCTGAAGAGTGGCCGCCTCCATTTTCTTACTGAGCTCTTCGTCCTCCTCCTCCTCCTCATCCTCACCATACTGAGCCTCTACTGTGACGTCAGGGACAGACTCGCTCTGTCGCTCTTTCTCCACACTCGTCTGTTCGCTCTCGTCCCCGTTCAGCACCTGCAACACAACCGAACACACTTCAGGACTGTTACACAATAAACCACAAATCTAAACGTATTGCGTTTCACTGTGTAGCGTTGTAGCGTTGTATGCGCGTAGGTAAGTGTTTGTTTCTCACCTTCCACTGATCTGCAGGGAGGAGCTTCACCACCACCACGTCTCCATTCAGAGCTCGATTCCGTGCCACCATCCCGTCCAGGAAAATGTCCGCCGACCCGTCCTGAACCATAACACCGAAACATCAGCGACAACACCGTACGGTGTGGGACACCAGTTGTCATGGCAACCAGGAAACAGCTACTAGCTAACACAGTACTTACAGGAGAGGGAATGAACGCTTCGTGATATTTCCTTGGGTTTATCCTCAATGCACCCTAATAACAATTAATAAATAAATATTATCAACACAATTATTATTATTATTTCATCTTTTTTGTTCAAAATTCATTCTGTAGATAATTTCAATAGTTTTTTTTTATATAAATGTGACGCTTATATAACATAAGATTTATAAATTCAATTTAATTATAGAAATATGTCAGCTTTGCACATCTAAAAATCACACAAAGTAATCATTTAAACAAAAATATATACTATAATAAAATAAAAAACATTAAACAACTAACCACTAAAAATAGACAGTAATGAAAATTACTTTTATAACAGTAATAAATTAAAAGGAATAAAATATACAAAAAAAGAAAGAAGGAAAAAGTTTCAATCTATCACACTCCTGATTCATTTCCTAAATATGTTTAATTATTATTAAACTATTTAAAAAATATATTTTTAGAATGCATTATTCAGATGAAGCTGGTACTACTTAAATCTTAAAAAAAGCAAAAGCTTAAAAAAATATAAATAAATAAATAAGATGATGATGCAAAAATTTAAAAAACAATAATCTACTGGTGTGAGCTTTAATGTAGCACACTGCTGATAATCCTGACGTTAGTAAATAAGTGTGTGTGTGTGTGTGTGTGTGTGTGTGTGCCTGTATGAGCTGTCCTCTCTTCAGTCCATCAGATACGTCTTTAATGGACATGTAGTCCTCATACAGGCGTCTCTTCCTCCCTCTGTTCCTCCGACTGTTCTCTCTGTCCATCTGTCCCGCTGGGCTCGGGCTCATACTCACAGCTACACACACACACACACACACACACACGCTTCACCTTATAATTTTGTATCCTGTATTAAGTATCTGATGCTCCATCTGTTTACAAACCTGGAACAAACCATTTCCGAACAGAGGGGTAGATCTGATACTCCATCTTTCTATTTTTCCAGCTAAAATGTGGAACAAACCATTTCTGAACAGAAAGGGGATCTCATAACCATCATATGAAACCAGACACTACCATTTCTGAACAAGGGGGAGTTATTTATCTCTCCTTCTAAAACCAGATATACACAACGTATTCATTTAATCACAAAGTGGAGCAAACCATTCTCAAACCTACAAGATCGGGCACGTAATGTCACTTACTGATTTACAGTTATGACCCTAACGAGGTTGATGACATCACACAGGAAGGAGTGAAGTTCTTTACACTTTACCTTGAGTTTTTGTGTTTTTCAGTGGAGTTTTGGGTTTCTCCACAGCTCCAGACTCACACGGTTTCACCGATTTATCTTCTGTGTTCCCTTTGGATTTCTTCTGCTTCTTCTTCTTCTTCTTCTGCTTCTCTCCTCCTCCATCATCGGGAGTCGTGGAGTCGTCGATGAGCGGGGGTGTGCCCGTGTCCGTGTTTGTGTTCACGCGTTCGGGGTTGTGTTTTTTCTCTTGCTGGTTTGGAGCCGTGTGTGTTAGATGATTAGCAGTTCCTGTCTCTGCTCCTCCAGAAGCCTGCTTGTTCCTGCGTTGTTTATGGCGTCGCTGTTTAGCCGTATCAGTGTGGTGATTTTCTGAATCCGTAGTGTTCTGGTCTCCTCTCCTGGCCCTCACGTCAGGTTCGGGCTGGTTCTCTGTGCGTCCCGTGTCTGACCCAGACGGACCGTTCTGCTGAGGAGTTCTAGCAGCTTTAGGAGTTCTGCTCCGGTTCTGTCCTTGCTTTTTCTCTGCAGCTTCGCTCGGTTTACAGGAGGACTCCATCATCTCATCCATAGGTCTGAAAAAAATAAAAGAGAGTGTGTGTGTCAGTCAGATCATACGATGAAGATCCTCTAACGATAGACCTGCGATTAAAGAACATTCTGAAGGGTCCATTCAGGCAGATTAACATAAGATGTAAAATGTTTATTTTTGTCCATTTTTGTGACCTTATCTTAAACATGGCACCTCTGAAGAAGGCTTTAAGCTCCGCCCCCTTCACAATCACACATCCCTGAACAGCTCGTGTGCCGATGTACAGTACGTCAGTTCACGTGTCATTACATTCTACACGTCAATTTTCTTTATAAACCGCATTAACTAAAGCAGAAACACATTAAACCACGTTCTCTATATTCAGGACAAAAAACAAACCACTTTCGAGATGAATTCATCAAACTGTACATAATCCTTATTTTAAAAAAATAATACAAAAGATTATTACTGGCTCAATTTTATACAAAATATAGGCATAAAATATTTTTATAGCAGTGCTATAATGGTGTTTTCATTGTTAGAAATAATTTACCAATACAATTTTCTGTAAAAGAAAAACAAAGTAATTTTAATTCTAATAAAAATCTATAGTTTCAGTTTTATTAAACATGCAAATTCATCCACAATTAATTAAATAAAGCCTCATTTCCACAAATTAAAGAGATGTAATTTTGAAAACAGTTATACACCTAGAATTTTTGGAGAAAATATTGTGAAACTAAAAATGGTTATAATAATAATAATAATAATATGATCAACTGGAAACTGAAATTAATTGTGATATTTATTGTTATTGTTGTTTTTAATTGTTCTGTTTAGCTGTAATGTTTGTAATGTCTTTAGCTCCCGGATTGAAACCGGTTTAAATCCTTATAGTTTTTTAGCTCTGTATTTACAGCCTCGACTCTGTTAAGTGTATTTTTGTGATTAATATCTTCATCTGCCCGAATATTGCTTTAAAAATTCCCCCATTTAAGGTAACAATGCTAACATGACAGAGCTAATGCGCAGTCAGTGAACTCAGCAGCCTGGGATTAAACTCCTCCTCTTCTGATTAAAGCTCATAAACACTCCACACACAACACTTTCCTGTAACTGGGGTAATAATTTCACACTCACCCGCTAAAGTTTGTTTCAAATCTCAACCGTTTTCACACCAAACAATGTAAAAAAGGACACTTACACTTCCGGGTTTAAAGGTCAACTCGCCCAGTTGCATTCTGGGAGTTGAAGTTCTGTGGTTACCATGGACACGTTAGTGGGTCTTGTTTATGGGTTTTACATCAAGCATAAAATTATCATCTCTAGAACATACTAAAAAAATAGATTTTTAAAGCAGATTTTATATTTAATAAAATGATGATTAAATATAATAACATTTATTAACAAGTGATTATTTATGTATTTGTTTATGATATTGTTTAGCAAATGCTCCTATCAAGAGCAGGTAAAAGAAACACTGTTAGCGCAATCATCCTCGTTCTAGCACAGATCTTCCCGAGGGCACTATGATCTATGACTGAGGGAACATCCTGTCTCCTCAGGGGGTACTCATGGTGCAGGCTGTGCTGGACCAACCATCTCGCAGAACCAAGGGCACTATGATCTATGACTGAGGGAACATCCTGTCTCCTCAGGGGGTAGTCATGGTGCAGGCTGTGCTGCACCAACCATCTCGCAGAACCAAGGGCACTATGATCTATGACCGAGGGTATATCCTGTCTCCTCTGAGAGGGTACTCATGGTGCAGGCTTTGCTAATACACCAGCCATGCTGCAGAATCGTACACAAGAAACTGAAGGTCCTAGTTTATTAGGAACTTCAGGAACCTCAGTACACATACTGCTCCTTTGACTGTGTTCCTCAAAGGTGCTCAACACAGACTTGTTCACCTCCCTCAAGAAACATGTTACATCTGCTCTTTTCCTACTTCATCTAGATCCCTCGTTCCTACTTCAAACAGCATCTTGTCTTCATGGTGGATGATGGTCCTACCTTTGCCAAGATGGTGATCCTGGATTCTAGGGGATTCTTAAGCCTCACCCTCCTGGTTGAAAAGTCCCAATACATTAGGTTAGGCATGACTCATGGGAATCTCTATCACAGATCCATCCCTGGCTGCACGTACTCAACTGACTGCCTCCTCTAAGTACTGACACCTGTTATTCATTTCCATAGGACTGTTGATAGTTAATGTTCTGATGATGCCAGACAATTTTGAGTTCAGTTCATCATTATTGTTCTTATTAGAACACTAGTCAGTTTTGGGTTCCGTCCCTAGTTAGTCCTTATTAGATATTCCCAAAGGGAATTTCAAGGACAGTGGATCTATAGCCATGCAGCTTGTACTTCACACATTCTCACCTTCTTCTCTATATTAATAACCTGTACTCTTAGAAAAAAGCATTCTTTAAGGGTTCCTTAAGGGTTCCTTAGGGGTTCAGTGAATAATTAAGTGTGCCTAGCTTCCAAAAATTATTCTACTTGAAGCCCTTTCTGATAGGAAAACATTCTATTGTAGGGTTCTACATACAACCTTTATGGGTTTCCCCAGAGGAACAGCTGTTTCCTGTGTGTGCGTTATTATCATCGGTGCAGCTTATCTCGGTATGCTTTTAAATATTTCAGTATGTTTTTTTCTGCATCATCTGCCACTGTATTTCCAGCACATTTACAGGAAATGACCTGTGTTTTAGTGTGAGCCGTGAAACTCGTTCAGATCGAGGTCTGCAGGTCATAAACACTGTAATACTCCGAATGACATGCTGCCGGTGTGTCAGATGATCATCAGGAGATAAGGAGGACGCTTGATGGTGGTGACATCATGGTTATAGCTGGGTTATAAAGCTGAGTCTGTAGATCAGGTTGTTTATTCCAGACTTTCTGAGGAGCAGGTGATGGCTATCACACACTACACACTGGTGTACGGGATCCTGATGATCAGCGTGTTTCTGAAGTCCAGCGCTAAACCGCTAACATCACTCCAGCCCATGGTTAGTATCTCTGCTCTGATGGAGGAGTGTGTGTTTTTTTCTGTCCTGTTCTGTTGGATTTGTTGTTTATATGATTGTGAAGTGTTTTTGGGTTTCAGCAGGTAATTCACTGGGCAGGATGAGAGTGTGAGCTACATTACGATAATCTCAAACCTTGAATCTATGGCACGTCCTAATTGACTTTCCTGATGTTAAATTAAACTGATTTTGAGTTCCATCCTTGTAGCTAATTCAGGTTCCATCCAAACATATATGCAAGTGTAGATTTTACTCTTCAGTTTAAAATGCAAGCAGCGTTTTTGAAAAAATATCTCCATCCACACAAAAATGCAAACACTCGCATGAGCACACCAGCGTGGTGACAGCACATCCTAAACCGTTACTGCAAACACCTCACGAATAACATTAAGAGCTGTAGAGAAGGAGGAAGGAAAAATACCAACATGGCTGAAAGGATTAAAAGTTAAAACACCAAACTTGTAGATTCATATGTGTGTAGTGATGATGAGACGGAACTACTGCTTGATGTTCCTCTGGAATACAGTTCTAGAGTTCTCCGGGTCTGATCCTAAACCTGGGTTTATGATTCTGAAAAGCTTTTTTTCCGTGACCCAACATGCTGTTTTTATGATTAGCTAACTAGCTAACATAGCTATTTTTAGGGATCAACAAATCACAGTTCTTTACAAAAGTCTATGCTATTTTGAATATTTTCAAACTTCCACTTTAGGAAATCTTGCAGTGAAAACAAACATTTTGCGTTACATGGAAGACTAGCTATTATTTATTTTTGTTAAAAACTAGACACAAAATTTATACAAATACCTGAAATAAGCAGAAATTCTCATCAATACATGAAGTCCCCACGCTGTTTTAGTGTTTTCAAAAATTACTTATTTATAGTGAATCACTCAAGATTATGAAAAGAGAAAAAAATGGCAAAAGTTTTGTTTTATTTTTCGTTTATTTCGTTTATTTTTACAAATACTGTTATTTTCAGTGTACAGCTTCAGTGATTATTCAGTGAAGTTCATATTAAGTAAAAAAGAAGAGAACTTCTACATATATTAAGTAAAAAACAGACACAAAAAAGTGGATATTTACAACATAATACAATACAAGGAATACGATTATTATAATTTTTAAAAATGTGTCTGTATTTTCATATTGTTGCAGTTGAGCCTGGTTTCTGAAACGTCTGGTGTTTGTTTTGATGATGCTAATGAATTATTATTATTTTTTTTAATAAATACTATCATAATGTTGTCCAAAAGTCAGCAAATTGTGGACCACAGCGCCACCTGGAGGCTCCAGAGCGCAGAGCAGAGAGTGTATAGAAGTGTTCACATTGTATATTTCAGTTAGTTCAGTTTTATTGAACTATAATAGTGAACACACAGCTTTGTGTATAGTACTTCTGCACAGTACTAGACAAACCTAATACACAGTGTGTGTGTGTGTGTGTGTGCGTGTGTGTGTGTGTGTGTGTGTGTGTGTTTAGGAGGTGAAGAATACGACTGCAGCAGGGAACAATTCAGAACTCCAGATGATGAACAGAACAGAGGTGGATATGAGTGTGAAGAAAAAGATCTGGTCCCTGCTGTGGAAGAGAAGAGCCTCGAGTAAGCGAGACACTCGTAAAAACTGCTTTGGCTTTAAAATAGACCGAATCAGTGACCTGAGCGGAATGGGCTGTTAACATGAACATGTGAATTAATTTAACAAAAAAAAAAAAAAATCATTAAATATATAACTGGAATATAATCTGATCTGTTCTGGAGATGACTAGAGATCATAAAGGACATCGTTCTATCTGATGAATAAATGTTATTTATTAAGAAACGGATGGATGTGAGTCAATCTTACAGAGCTTCCAAACAGCTCGCTGTTACCAAACTGCTGTTAAAAACATTTGATTGTCAAACTTGACAACTACAAATATCAACTAAACTGTGTGTTTGTGGAGGGTGAAGTGTCCTCACGTGTCCAATTTCCATCTGTTTCCATCTGAATTTAATATTTTTTTAATATACATTGAACAAATTGGATATTAAATGAATTTGTGGAGGTCTACACCCATCTGCCTCTTAAAGGTTCTTTAGTTGTTCCCATGGAAATAGATAAAAATGGATTTGTACATGTATGCAATATCAAATTTATACTCCGGGGAAACAAGACATGGTTAATAGCAATAACAGAGTTCCTGGGCACTGAAGAAGAACAAGTTAAAAATAATATTTAATTTTTTTTTTTCAAGAATGACAATTTGTTTATATTTATTTAAAATATTGCTTAGGTGTGTGAGTATATTAGTAAGAAAAACTGTTACTGTTACAAACAAAACTGTGAGAAAAAAAAGGAATCAGTTGCTTGAGTGCAATTTTTTGTATGTAATGTTTATTTTACGCAATATTTTTTCTCCTTTTTAAGAAGGGTGCCAATAATTTTGAAGTGCATCTTATTAGTGTATATTATGGTTCGTTCAGTAACACTGAGATATTTGATTGTCTTTATATGGATGTGATTTGTTCTATAAGACACATATCTTTAACTTTTTTTATATGTATATAAATATTTGCATTGTTCTAATGTATTGTTTAATGTTGTGTATATTCTTGTTATTTGTGTATTCTGTGTAATCTTATGTCATACTATAACACTGAGTTTATAACATAGAGTTTGTGTTCGTTTTACAGATACACATTATGACTTCAGTTGTTGATGTTTGACATTTCATATGATTTAGTAAAGAATGTGATTTAAAATACCATTAATAACTCATCTCTGCTTCTTTTTGTTAAGGGATATTGCATACTGGTAAATACAGTGTTCTAAATAAAATTATTAAAAAGGGGAAATATATAATGATGTGAAAAGCTACAGAGCTACAGTGGATATAAAAAGATTACACACCCCTGTTTTATATAAATAAAAAAGTTACAGTAACCTGGTTGCATAAGTTTCCACACCCTTTTATAACTGGGGGTGTGGCTCTGTTCAGAATGAACCAATCACATGTTCAAAAGTAATTATAATACAGCTGTCAATGAAATTATTCTGATTAACCCCAAATAAAGACCAGCTGTTTCTGTAGGAGTTTCTTCACATCTTCATGGTCTCATCTGACTGTTGAAGGCATGTTCCTCAAAGAGCTTACCCATTGCCCACTGTGGAAAGATATCAATGAGGAGAGGGGTATAAAAGAATTTCCAAAACATTAGATGAACCATGGAACACTGTGAAGCCCATCATCAACAAGTGGAGAAAATGGAGCACCATAGTGACATCACCAAGAACAGGACGTCCCTCCAAAATTTATAAAAGGACAAGACAAAATCTTACCAGGGAGGCTGCCAAGAGACCTACAGCATCATTAAGGGAGCTGCAGGAACATCTGACACGTACTGATTACTCTCTGCATGTGACAACAATCTCTCTTATTCTTCACATGTCTGGGCTATGGGGTAGGCGGCTAGACAGAAACCCTTTCTCACAAAAACATCCAATCTCAACTAAATCACCCCAAACCATGTGGCAAAATGTGTTATGGTCTGAAGAGACCAATTCCAAAAGGTTTAATAATTTCATAATTCCAAAAGGTATGTTTGGCGCAAAAAAACACATCACCAAAAAGAACACCATACCCACAGTGAAGCATGGTGGTGGCAGCATCATGCTTTAGAGCTGCTTTTCTTTAGCCAGAACTGGGACTTTTATCAAGGAGGAGGGAATCATGAGTAGCTACAAATCCCAGTCGAATTTAGTGCAAAACCTTCAGGTGTGTGCTAGTGAGCTGAAGATGAAAAGGCACATATCCAAATCAACAAAGGAACGGCTTCACCACAAGAAGATCAATGTTTCTGAATGGCCGAGCCAGAGCCCAGACCTGAATCCAGCTAAACATCTGTGAGGTGACCTGAAGCAGCTGTACGCAGGAGATGCCTTTATAATTTGATGGATCTAGAAGGTTTTTGAGAAAATATTGCAAAGAGAAGATGTGCCACACTGATAGACTTTAGGGGTGTGTAAACTTATGCAACCAGGTTATTGTACGTTTTTTATGTTTCGTATAAAACGTTTCTGATTGTTTTTCACTTAACCTTTATACGCTGTAATTTCACACTGAGGGTGGAAAAAGTTCTGACGTCACAAAAACCTGCTGTTTTAACAACAGGGGTGTGTAAACTTTTATATCCACTGTACATACATAAACCAAAAAATTATTTTAAAAAATAAATAAATAAAAAAATATATACAATTATAATGACCAGTTCAACTTAATTTGTAAAATAATATGTAATTATTATTAATTTTTTACATATAGAATTTTAAGATTTCAACATTTAATAAGGGTTTTAAACTGTTTTATAATGTAAAATAAGGGTTTTTACACTATTTTACATTTATAACTCATTTTAATTCACTACAAATGATAACATTAACTATTTCTTTTTTAAGTTATGAAAATCTGATGATTTCTATTATACATTTCCACAAATTTTCATTCATTCGTGTACATTTTCAGTTTGTTCCTGTTTTATTATTTATTTACTTTTTCACCTCAGTGATCCAGCCAGATGCTGCGCGCGCAGCTACATCCGGGAACTCTTCAGAAGAGCCAATATGGCGGAGGTAAGAAAGGGAATTCTAAATGATTTTTCCTCTTAAAAACAAAAACAAACAAACAAAAAAAAAGCCTGTATTTTAATTGTGTTCATGTACACTATCTGAGAAATATGTATTTTAAAAATACAATGTGTGGATTTTATTCCGCAGCGCTGTATAAATCTGATCGATTTTAGTTATTAAAACTTGTTGGATTTTACTAATTTTCATCCTGCAAACTTATTAGCCAGCTCGCGCTGTTAGCCGGGTTTGGGATTAAATTATCCCGGGTTTGGGATTAAATTATCCCGGGTTATTTGTGAGGCGGTTGTGCAGGCTGTAGTGTGTTTTATTGAGGAAAAGCGGTGTGATCATTAAAGCTGTAGCTGTGTGGAGTGATGCTGTGGGTAATGAGTGCACAGTGCTAGCAGGGTTAGCAAAGCTAACTCTCTGTGTGGAGGCTAAACTGAGGTAAAAACTAAACGCGCGGGAAAAATAAATATAAATATAAATATCTCCAGAATGTCGGAGTTTACAGCGAGTTAGCGCCGTTTAACCCTCAGGATAAGTGTGTGTGTGTGTGTGTGTGTGTGTGTGTGTGGGAGGGAGGGAGGGAGGAAGTTTAGGAGGTCACGTACACACATTTTGGCCAATTAAACTCCAAATACAGAGATTTAATACACAATATTACACTTTAACTTATAACTTTACTTCTATACTTTAATATTACTCTTATGTTCTAATATCACTCTCACACTAACATTACTAACTTTTATTCTAATGTTACTAACTTTTATTTTAATGTTTTATTTTAATGTAACTTTTATTCCAGCGTTACTCTCCCACTCCTCCGTCACTCTCCCACTCCTCCGTCACTCTCCCAGTCCTCCGTCACTCTCCCAGTCCTCCGTCACTCTCCCACTCCTCCGTTACTCTCCCACTGCTCCGTTACTCTCCCACTCCTCCGTCACTCTCCCACTCTAGCGTTACTCTCCCACTCCTCCGTTACTCTCCCACTCCTCCGTCACTCTCCCACTCCTCCGTCACTCTCCCACTCCTCCGTCACTCTCCCACTCCTCCGTCACTCTCCCACTCCTCCGTCACTCTCCCACTCCTCCGTCACTCTCCCACTCTAGCGTTACTCTCCCACTCCTCCGTTACTCTCCCACTCCTCCGTCACTCTCCCACTCTAGCGTTACTCTCCCACTCCTCCGTCACTCTCCCACTCCTCCGTTACTCTCCCACTCCTCCGTCACTCTCCCACTCTAGCGTTACTCTCCCACTCTAGCGTTACTCTCCCACTCCTCCGTCACTCTCCCACTCTAGCGTTACTCTCCCACTCCTCCGTTACTCTCCCACTCTAGCGTTACTCTCCCACTCCTCCGTCACTCTCCCACTCCGCCGTCACTCTCCCACTCCTCCGTCACTCTCCCACTCCTCCGTTACTCTCCCACTCTAGCGTTACTCTCCCACTCTAGCGTTACTCTCCCACTCCTCCGTTACTCTCCCACTCCTCCGTCACTCTCCCACTCTAGCGTCACTCTCCCACTGCTCCGTTACTCTCCCACTCCTCCGTCACTCTCCCACTCCTCCGTCACTCTCCCACTCCTCCGTTACTCTCCCACTCTAGCGTTACTCTCCCACTCCTCCGTCACTCTCCCACTCCTCCGTTACTCTCCCACTCCTCCGTCACTCTCCCACTCCTCCGTTACTCTCCCACTCCTCCGTCACTCTCCCACTCCTCCGTCACTCTCCCACTCCTCCGTTACTCTCCCACTCCTCCGTCACTCTCCCACTCTAGCGTTACTCTCCCACTCTAGCGTTACTCTCCCACTCCTCCGTCACTCTCCCACTCTAGCGTTACTCTCCCACTCCTCCGTTACTCTCCCACTCTAGCGTTACTCTCCCACTCCTCCGTCACTCTCCCACTCCGCCGTCACTCTCCCACTCCTCCGTCACTCTCCCACTCCTCCGTTACTCTCCCACTCTAGCGTTACTCTCCCACTCTAGCGTTACTCTCCCACTCCTCCGTTACTCTCCCACTCCTCCGTCACTCTCCCACTCTAGCGTCACTCTCCCACTGCTCCGTTACTCTCCCACTCCTCCGTCACTCTCCCACTCCTCCGTCACTCTCCCACTCCTCCGTTACTCTCCCACTCTAGCGTTACTCTCCCACTCCTCCGTCACTCTCCCACTCCTCCGTTACTCTCCCACTCCTCCGTCACTCTCCCACTCCTCCGTTACTCTCCCACTCTAGCGTTACTCTCCCACTCTAGCGTTACTCTCCCACTCCTCCGTTACTCTCCCACTCCTCCGTCACTCTCCCACTCTAGCGTCACTCTCCCACTGCTCCGTTACTCTCCCACTCCTCCGTCACTCTCCCACTCTAGCGTTACTCTCCCACTCTAGCGTTACTCTCCCACTCCTCCGTCACTCTCCCACTCCTCCGTCACTCTCCCACTGCTCCGTTACTCTCCCACTCCTCCGTCACTCTCCCACTCCTCCGTCACTCTCCCACTCCGCCGTCACTCTCCCACTCCTCCGTCACTCTCCCACTCTGCCGTCACTCTCCCACTCTGCCGTCACTCTCCCACTCCTCCGTCACTCTCCCACTGCTCCGTCACTCTCCCACTCCTCCGTCACTCTCCCACTGCTCCGTCACTCTCCCACTCCTCCGTCACTCTCCCACTCTGCCGTCACTCTCCCACTCCGCCGTTACTCTCCCACTCTAGCGTTACTCTCCCACTCCTCCGTCACTCTCCCACTCCTCCGTCACTCTCCCACTCTAGCGTTACTCTCCCACTCCGCCGTTACTCTCCCACTCCTCCGTCACTCTCCCACTCCGCCGTTACTCTCCCACTCTAGCGTTACTCTCCCACTCTAGCGTTACTCTCCCACTCCTCCGTCACTCTCCCACTCCTCCGTCACTCTCCCACTCTAGCGTTACTCTCCCACTCCTCCGTTACTCTCCCACTCTAGCGTTACTCTCCCACTCCTCCGTCACTCTCCCACTCCTCCGTCACTCTCCCACTCCTCCGTCACTCTCCCACTCTAGCGTTACTCTCCCACTCCTCCGTCACTCTCCCACTCCTCCGTCACTCTCCCACTCCTCCGTCACTCTCCCACTCCTCCGTTACTCTCCCACTCTAGCGTTACTCTCCCACTCTAGCGTTACTCTCCCACTCCTCCGTTACTCTCCCACTCCTCCGTCACTCTCCCACTCTAGCGTCACTCTCCCACTCCTCCGTTACTCTCCCACTCTAGCGTTACTCTCCCACTCCTCCGTTACTCTCCCACTCTGCCGTTACTCTCCCACTGCTCCGTTACTCTCCCACTCCTCCGTCACTCTCCCACTCTAGCGTTACTCTCCCACTCTAGCGTTACTCTCCCACTCCTCCGTCACTCTCCCACTCCGCCGTTACTCTCCCACTCTGCCGTCACTCTCCCACTGCTCCGTTACTCTCCCACTCTAGCGTTACTCTCCCACTCTAGCGTTACTCTCCCACTCCTCCGTCACTCTCCCACTCCTCCGTTACTCTCCCACTCCTCCGTTACTCTCCCACTCCTCCGTTACTCTCCCACTCTAGCGTTACTCTCCCACTCCTCCGTCACTCTCCCACTCCTCCGTTACTCTCCCACTCCTCCGTCACTCTCCCACTCCTCCGTCACTCTCCCACTGCTCCGTTACTCTCCCACTCCTCCGTCACTCTCCCACTCCTCCGTCACTCTCCCACTCCGCCGTCACTCTCCCACTCCTCCGTCACTCTCCCACTCCTCCGTCACTCTCCCACTCTGCCGTCACTCTCCCACTCTGCCGTCACTCTCCCACTCCTCCGTCACTCTCCCACTGCTCCGTCACTCTCCCACTCCTCCGTCACTCTCCCACTGCTCCGTTACTCTCCCACTCCTCCGTCACTCTCCCACTCCTCCGTTACTCTCCCACTGCTCCGTTACTCTCCCACTCCTCCGTCACTCTCCCACTCCTCCGTCACTCTCCCACTCCTCCGTCACTCTCCCACTCTGCCGTCACTCTCCCACTCCGCCGTTACTCTCCCACTCTAGCGTTACTCTCCCACTCCTCCGTCACTCTCCCACTCCTCCGTCACTCTCCCACTCTAGCGTTACTCTCCCACTCCGCCGTTACTCTCCCACTCCTCCGTCACTCTCCCACTCTAGCGTTACTCTCCCACTCCTCCGTTACTCTCCCACTCTAGCGTTACTCTCCCACTCTGCCGTTACTCTCCCACTCCGCCGTTACTCTCCCACTCTAGCGTTACTCTCCCACTCCTCCGTCACTCTCCCACTCCTCCGTCACTCTCCCACTCTAGCGTTACTCTCCCACTCCTCCGTTACTCTCCCACTCTAGCGTTACTCTCCCACTCCTCCGTCACTCTCCCACTCCTCCGTCACTCTCCCACTGCTCCGTCACTCTCCCACTCTGCCGTTACTCTCCCACTCTAGCGTTACTCTCCCACTCTAGCGTTACTCTCCCACTCTAGCGTTACTCTCCCACTCCTCCGTTACTCTCCCACTCCTCCGTCACTCTCCCACTCCTCCGTCACTCTCCCACTCCTCCGTTACTCTCCCACTCTAGCGTTACTCTCCCACTCCTCCGTCACTCTCCCACTCCGCCGTTACTCTCCCACTCTAGCGTTACTCTCCCACTCCTCCGTCACTCTCCCACTCCTCCGTCACTCTCCCACTCCTCCGTCACTCTCCCACTCCTCCGTTACTCTCCCACTGCTCCGTTACTCTCCCACTCTGCCGTCACTCTCCCACTGCTCCGTTACTCTCCCACTCTAGCGTTACTCTCCCACTCTAGCGTTACTCTCCCACTCCTCCGTCACTCTCCCACTCCTCCGTTACTCTCCCACTCCTCCGTCACTCTCCCACTCCTCCGTTACTCTCCCACTCTAGCGTTACTCTCCCACTCCTCCGTCACTCTCCCACTCCTCCGTTACTCTCCCACTCCTCCGTCACTCTCCCACTCTAGCGTTACTCTCCCACTCTAGCGTTACTCTCCCACTCCTCCGTTACTCTCCCACTCTGGCGTTACTCTCCCACTCCTCCGTCACTCTCCCACTCCTCCGTTACTCTCCCACTCCTCCGTCACTCTCCCACTGCTCCGTTACTCTCCCACTCTAGCGTTACTCTCCCACTCTAGCGTTACTCTCCCACTCCTCCGTCACTCTCCCACTCCTCCGTTACTCTCCCACTCCTCCGTTACTCTCCCACTCTAGCGTTACTCTCCCACTCCTCCGTCACTCTCCCACTCTAGCGTTACTCTCCCACTCCTCCGTTACTCTCCCACTCTAGCGTTACTCTCCCACTCCTCCGTCACTCTCCCACTCCGCCGTCACTCTCCCACTCCTCCGTCACTCTCCCACTCCTCCGTTACTCTCCCACTCTAGCGTTACTCTCCCACTCTAGCGTTACTCTCCCACTCCTCCGTTACTCTCCCACTCCTCCGTCACTCTCCCACTCTAGCGTCACTCTCCCACTGCTCCGTTACTCTCCCACTCCTCCGTCACTCTCCCACTCCTCCGTCACTCTCCCACTCCTCCGTTACTCTCCCACTCTAGCGTTACTCTCCCACTCCTCCGTCACTCTCCCACTCCTCCGTTACTCTCCCACTCCTCCGTCACTCTCCCACTCCTCCGTTACTCTCCCACTCTAGCGTTACTCTCCCACTCTAGCGTTACTCTCCCACTCCTCCGTTACTCTCCCACTCCTCCGTCACTCTCCCACTCTAGCGTCACTCTCCCACTGCTCCGTTACTCTCCCACTCCTCCGTCACTCTCCCACTCTAGCGTTACTCTCCCACTCTAGCGTTACTCTCCCACTCCTCCGTCACTCTCCCACTCCTCCGTCACTCTCCCACTGCTCCGTTACTCTCCCACTCCTCCGTCACTCTCCCACTCCTCCGTCACTCTCCCACTCCGCCGTCACTCTCCCACTCCTCCGTCACTCTCCCACTCTGCCGTCACTCTCCCACTCTGCCGTCACTCTCCCACTCCTCCGTCACTCTCCCACTGCTCCGTCACTCTCCCACTCCTCCGTCACTCTCCCACTGCTCCGTCACTCTCCCACTCCTCCGTCACTCTCCCACTCTGCCGTCACTCTCCCACTCCGCCGTTACTCTCCCACTCTAGCGTTACTCTCCCACTCCTCCGTCACTCTCCCACTCCTCCGTCACTCTCCCACTCTAGCGTTACTCTCCCACTCCGCCGTTACTCTCCCACTCCTCCGTCACTCTCCCACTCCGCCGTTACTCTCCCACTCTAGCGTTACTCTCCCACTCTAGCGTTACTCTCCCACTCCTCCGTCACTCTCCCACTCCTCCGTCACTCTCCCACTCTAGCGTTACTCTCCCACTCCTCCGTTACTCTCCCACTCTAGCGTTACTCTCCCACTCCTCCGTCACTCTCCCACTCCTCCGTCACTCTCCCACTCCTCCGTCACTCTCCCACTCTAGCGTTACTCTCCCACTCCTCCGTCACTCTCCCACTCCTCCGTCACTCTCCCACTCCTCCGTCACTCTCCCACTCCTCCGTTACTCTCCCACTCTAGCGTTACTCTCCCACTCTAGCGTTACTCTCCCACTCCTCCGTTACTCTCCCACTCCTCCGTCACTCTCCCACTCTAGCGTCACTCTCCCACTCCTCCGTTACTCTCCCACTCTAGCGTTACTCTCCCACTCCTCCGTTACTCTCCCACTCTGCCGTTACTCTCCCACTGCTCCGTTACTCTCCCACTCCTCCGTTACTCTCCCACTCTAGCGTTACTCTCCCACTCTAGCGTTACTCTCCCACTCCTCCGTCACTCTCCCACTCCGCCGTTACTCTCCCACTCTGCCGTCACTCTCCCACTGCTCCGTTACTCTCCCACTCTAGCGTTACTCTCCCACTCTAGCGTTACTCTCCCACTCCTCCGTCACTCTCCCACTCCTCCGTTACTCTCCCACTCCTCCGTTACTCTCCCACTCTAGCGTTACTCTCCCACTCCTCCGTCACTCTCCCACTCCTCCGTTACTCTCCCACTCCTCCGTCACTCTCCCACTCCTCCGTCACTCTCCCACTGCTCCGTTACTCTCCCACTCCTCCGTCACTCTCCCACTCCTCCGTCACTCTCCCACTCCGCCGTCACTCTCCCACTCCTCCGTCACTCTCCCACTCCTCCGTCACTCTCCCACTCTGCCGTCACTCTCCCACTCTGCCGTCACTCTCCCACTCCTCCGTCACTCTCCCACTGCTCCGTCACTCTCCCACTCCTCCGTCACTCTCCCACTGCTCCGTTACTCTCCCACTCCTCCGTCACTCTCCCACTCCTCCGTTACTCTCCCACTCCTCCGTTACTCTCCCACTCCTCCGTCACTCTCCCACTCCTCCGTCACTCTCCCACTCCTCCGTCACTCTCCCACTCTGCCGTCACTCTCCCACTCCGCCGTTACTCTCCCACTCTAGCGTTACTCTCCCACTCCTCCGTCACTCTCCCACTCCTCCGTCACTCTCCCACTCTAGCGTTACTCTCCCACTCCGCCGTTACTCTCCCACTCCTCCGTCACTCTCCCACTCTAGCGTTACTCTCCCACTCCTCCGTTACTCTCCCACTCTAGCGTTACTCTCCCACTCTGCCGTTACTCTCCCACTCCGCCGTTACTCTCCCACTCTAGCGTTACTCTCCCACTCCTCCGTCACTCTCCCACTCCTCCGTCACTCTCCCACTCTAGCGTTACTCTCCCACTCCTCCGTTACTCTCCCACTCTAGCGTTACTCTCCCACTCCTCCGTCACTCTCCCACTCCTCCGTCACTCTCCCACTCTGCCGTCACTCTCCCACTCCGCCGTTACTCTCCCACTCTAGCGTTACTCTCCCACTCCTCCGTCACTCTCCCACTGCTCCGTCACTCTCCCACTCTGCCGTTACTCTCCCACTCTAGCGTTACTCTCCCACTCTAGCGTTACTCTCCCACTCTAGCGTTACTCTCCCACTCTAGCGTTACTCTCCCACTCCTCCGTTACTCTCCCACTCCTCCGTCACTCTCCCACTCCTCCGTCACTCTCCCACTCCTCCGTTACTCTCCCACTCTAGCGTTACTCTCCCACTCCTCCGTCACTCTCCCACTCCGCCGTTACTCTCCCACTCTAGCGTTACTCTCCCACTCCTCCGTCACTCTCCCACTCCTCCGTCACTCTCCCACTCCTCCGTCACTCTCCCACTCCTCCGTTACTCTCCCACTGCTCCGTTACTCTCCCACTCTGCCGTCACTCTCCCACTGCTCCGTTACTCTCCCACTCTAGCGTTACTCTCCCACTCTAGCGTTACTCTCCCACTCCTCCGTCACTCTCCCACTCCTCCGTTACTCTCCCACTCCTCCGTCACTCTCCCACTCCTCCGTTACTCTCCCACTCTAGCGTTACTCTCCCACTCCTCCGTCACTCTCCCACTCCTCCGTTACTCTCCCACTCCTCCGTCACTCTCCCACTCTAGCGTTACTCTCCCACTCTAGCGTTACTCTCCCACTCCTCCGTTACTCTCCCACTCTGGCGTTACTCTCCCACTCCTCCGTCACTCTCCCACTCCTCCGTTACTCTCCCACTCCTCCGTCACTCTCCCACTGCTCCGTTACTCTCCCACTCTAGCGTTACTCTCCCACTCTAGCGTTACTCTCCCACTCCTCCGTCACTCTCCCACTCCTCCGTTACTCTCCCACTCCTCCGTTACTCTCCCACTCTAGCGTTACTCTCCCACTCCTCCGTCACTCTCCCACTCCTCCGTCACTCTCCCACTCTAGCGTTACTCTCCCACTCTAGCGTTACTCTCCCACTCCGCCGTTACTCTCCCACTCCGCCGTTACTCTCCCACTCCTCCGTTACTCTCCCACTCCTCCGTTACTCTCCCACTCTAGCGTCACTCTCCCACTCCTCCGTCACTCTCCCACTCCTCCGTCACTCTCCCACTCCTCCGTTACTCTCCCACTCCTCCGTTACTCTCCCACTCCTCCGTTACTCTCCCACTCCTCCGTCACTCTCCCACTCCTCCGTTACTCTCCCACTCTAGCGTTACTCTCCCACTCCTCCATTACTCTCCCACTCCTCCGTCACTCTCCCACTCCTCCGTTACTCTCCCACTCCTCCGTCACTCTCCCACTCCTCCGTTACTCTCCCACTCTAGCGTTACTCTCCCACTCCTCCGTCACTCTCCCACTCCTCCGTCACTCTCCCACTCTAGCGTTACTCTCCCACTCCGCCGTTACTCTCCCACTCTAGCGTCACTCTCCCACTCCTCCGTCACTCTCCCACTCCTCCGTCACTCTCCCACTCCTCCGTTACTCTCCCACTCCTCCGTTACTCTCCCACTCCTCCGTTACTCTCCCACTCCTCCGTCACTCTCCCACTCCTCCGTTACTCTCCCACTCTAGCGTTACTCTCCCACTCCTCCATTACTCTCCCACTCCTCCGTCACTCTCCCACTCCTCCGTTACTCTCCCACTCCTCCGTCACTCTCCCACTCCTCCGTTACTCTCCCACTCTAGCGTTACTCTCCCACTCCTCCGTCACTCTCCCACTCCTCCGTCACTCTCCCACTCTAGCGTTACTCTCCCACTCCGCCGTTACTCTCCCACTCCTCCGTCACTCTCCCACTCCGCCGTTACTCTCCCACTCTAGCGTTACTCTCCCACTCCTCCGTCACTCTCCCACTCCTCCGTCACTCTCCCACTCTAGCGTTACTCTCCCACTCCTCCGTTACTCTCCCACTCTAGCGTTACTCTCCCACTCCTCCGTCACTCTCCCACTGCTCCGTTACTCTCCCACTCTGCCGTCACTCTCCCACTCCTCCGTTACTCTCCCACTCCTCCGTTACTCTCCCACTCTAGCGTTACTCTCCCACTCCTCCGTCACTCTCCCACTCCTCCGTCACTCTCCCACTCCTCCGTTACTCTCCCACTCTAGCGTTACTCTCCCACTCCGCCGTCACTCTCCCACTCCGCCGTTACTCTCCCACTCCTCCGTCACTCTCCCACTCCTCCGTCATTCTCCCACTCCTCCGTCACTCTCCCACTCCTCCGTTACTCTCCCACTCTAGCGTTACTCTCCCACTCCTCCGTTACTCTCCCACTCCTCCGTTACTCTCCCACTCCTCCGTTACTCTCCCACTCTAGCGTTACTCTCCCACTCCTCCGTTACTCTCCCACTCTAGCATTACTCTCCCACTCCTCCGTTACTCTCCCACTCTAGCGTTACTCTCCCACTCCTCCGTCACTCTCCCACTCCTCCGTTACTCTCCCACTCCTCCGTTACTCTCCCACTCTAGCGTTACTCTCCCACTCCTCCGTCACTCTCCCACTCTAGCGTTACTCTCCCACTCCTCCATTACTCTCCCACTCCTCCGTCACTCTCCCACTCCTCCGTTACTCTCCCACTCCTCCGTCACTCTCCCACTCCTCCGTTACTCTCCCACTCTAGCGTTACTCTCCCACTCCTCCGTCACTCTCCCACTCCTCCGTTACTCTCCCACTCCTCCGTCACTCTCCCACTGCTCCGTTACTCTCCCACTCTAGCGTTACTCTCCCACTCTAGCGTTACTCTCCCACTCCTCCGTCACTCTCCCACTCCTCCGTTACTCTCCCACTCCTCCGTTACTCTCCCACTCCTCCGTTACTCTCCCACTCCTCCGTTACTCTCCCACTCTAGCGTTACTCTCCCACTCCTCCGTCACTCTCCCACTCCTCCGTCACTCTCCCACTCCTCCGTCACTCTCCCACTCCTCCGTCACTCTCCCACTCTAGCGTCACTCTCCCACTCCTCCGTTACTCTCCCACTCCTCCGTCACTCTCCCACTCCTCCGTTACTCTCCCACTCTAGCGTTACTCTCCCACTCCTCCGTCACTCTCCCACTCCTCCGTTACTCTCCCACTCCTCCGTCACTCTCCCACTGCTCCGTTACTCTCCCACTCTAGCGTTACTCTCCCACTCTAGCGTTACTCTCCCACTCCTCCGTCACTCTCCCACTCCTCCGTCACTCTCCCACTCCTCCGTCACTCTCCCACTCCTCCGTTACTCTCCCACTCCTCCGTTACTCTCCCACTCTAGCGTTACTCTCCCACTCCTCCGTTACTCTCCCACTCCTCCGTTACTCTCCCACCCTAGCGTTACTCTCCCACTCCTCCGTCACTCTCCCACTCCTCCGTCACTCTCCCACTCCTCCGTTACTCTCCCACTCCTCCGTTACTCTCCCACCCTAGCGTTACTCTCCCACTCCTCCGTTACTCTCCCACTCCTCCGTTACTCTCCCACTCCTCCGTCACTCTCCCACTCTGGCGTTACTCTCCCACTCCTCCGTCACTCTCCCACTCCTCCGTCACTCTCCCACTCCTCCGTCACTCTCCCACTCTAGCGTTACTCTCCCACTCCTCCGTCACTCTCCCACTCCTCCGTCACTCTCCCACTCCTCCGTCACTCTCCCACTCCTCCGTTACTCTCCCACTCTAGCGTTACTCTCCCACTCTAGCGTTACTCTCCCACTCCTCCGTTACTCTCCCACTCTAGCGTTACTCTCCCACTCCTCCGTTACTCTCCCACTCCTCCGTCACTCTCCCACTCCTCCGTCACTCTCCCACTCCTCCGTTACTCTCCCACTCTAGCGTTACTCTCCCACTCCTCCGTTACTCTCCCACTCCTCCGTTACTCTCCCACTCCTCCGTTACTCTCCCACCCTAGCGTTACTCTCCCACTCCGCCGTTACTCTCCCACTCCGCCGTTACTCTCCCACTCCTCCGTTACTCTCCCACTCTAGCGTTACTCTCCCACTCCTCCGTTACTCTCCCACTCTAGCGTTACTCTCCCACTCCTCCGTCACTCTCCCACTCTAGCGTTACTCTCCCACTCCTCCGTCACTCTCCGACTCTGCCGTTACTCTCCCACTCTGCCGTTACTCTCCCACTCCTCCGTCACTCTCCCACTCCTCCGTCACTCTCCCACTCCGCCGTTACTCTCCCACTCCTCCGTTACTCTCCCACTCCTCCGTTACTCTCCCACTCTAGCGTTACTCTCCCACTCCTCCGTTACTCTCCCACTCTAGCGTTACTCTCCCACTCCTCCGTTACTCTCCCACTCCTTTGTTACTCTTCCACTCCTCCGTCACTCTCCCACTCCTCCGTAACTCTCCCACTCCTCCGTAACTCTCCCACTCCTCCGTCACTCTCCCACTCCTCCGTCACTCTCCCACTCCTCCGTTACTCTCCCACTCTAGCGTTACTCTCCCACTCTAGCGTTACTCTCCCACTCTAGCGTTACTCTCCCACTCCTTTGTTACTCTTCCACTCCTCCGTTACTCTCCCACTCCTCCGTCACTCTCCCACTCTAGCGTTACTCTCCCACTCCTCCGTTACTCTCCCACTCCTCCGTTACTCTCCCACTCCTCCGTCACTCTCCCACTCCTCCGTTACTCTCCCACTCTGCCGTTACTCTCCCACTCCTCCGTTACTCTCCCACTCCTCCGTCACTCTCCCACTCCTCCGTCACTCTCCCACTCCTCCGTTACTCTCCCACTCCTCCGTTACTCTCCCACTCTAGCATTACTCTCCCACTCCTCCGTTACTCTCCCACTCCTTTGTTACTCTCCCAATCTAGCGTTACTCTCCCACTCCTCCGTTACTCTCCCACTCCTTTGTTACTCTCCCACTCTAGCGTTACTCTCCCACTCCTCCGTTACTCTCCCACTCTGGCGTTACTCTCCCACTCCTCCGTTACTCTCCCACTCTAGCGTTACTCTCCCACTCCTCCGTTACTCTCCCACTCTAGCGTTACTCTCCCACTCCTCCGTTACTCTCCCACTCCTCCGTTACTCTCCCACTCCTTTGTTACTCTCCCACTCCTCCGTTACTCTCCCACTCCTCCGTTACTCTCCCACTCTGGCGTTACTCTCCCACTCCTCCGTTACTCTCCCACTCTGGCGTTACTCTCCCACTCCTCCGTTACTCTCCCACTCTGGCGTTACTCTCCCACTCCTCCGTTACTCTCCCACTCTAGCGTTACTCTCCCACTCCGCCGTTACTCTCCCACTCCTCCGTTACTCTCCCACTCTAGCGTTACTCTCCCACTCCGCCGTTACTCTCCCACTCCTCCGTTACTCTCCCACTCCTCCGTTACTCTCATTTTGCTCCAACGTTCTAACATCAGTCCTATATTCTAACGTTACTGTTATATTTAGAGTGTGTTCCTCAGCCCTCTCTATTTCTCATATCATCATCATGTTACTACATGTGAATGTGAATGTTTAATTTATATGTCCATTAAATCTGAAACTAATAAAGATCTGAGGTCTCTGTATTTGACTTTTTGCCATTAGGCTTTAAAAAAAAGCTTCATCCTTGAAGGAGAAATGGTTCTGCCTAGAATTATTCCATTCAGAGAACCTTACAGAACCCACACGAGTGTGCAGACAATGACCCATGCTGTCACATTTACCATATAAAACTGAAGATGTTAAAGGTTGTTGCTGTTTCATGATGTCATTAGAAGACCTTTCCTGTGATTTTAACGTTGAGTGTGTTTCTGTTCTGTTGC